>NW_017670951.1:88380-114760 GCF_001879085.1 Nicotiana attenuata
TACTCTCGGGCCAGTTGGCCCTAATGCCATAATGCAACCCTGCAACGAACCTCCGCCACCCTATCTGCGTCAGTAGGAAGTTTCATTCAGTGCATGCGGGATGACTCAGAAAAAACCTCGCCTCATAGTCTATCACTTGACATCTGGACCCTGTTTTCAAACTAATACCCGCAAGCTCTTCCCTCAGAGGGTGGATATACCTGTCTAAGGAATAACTGTGTGAACTGGACCCCAAAGTGATGGGAGAGAACCTGGCTGGCCTTGCCAAGAAAATACGACTGCCACCATCTACGGGCCCTGCCCTCCAGCTGGGAAAAAGTAGTGAAAGTCAACCCCATTGAGACTACAATATCCTTCATGTTGTTGCAATCTGTCCCTGCACCTTATCAATGAAAATCCGGGCATCCTCATTGACGGCTCGCCCCCGAAAAATAGGAGGGATGCTAGGCCTGTCCATCTGTCCAATAACTTCTGGGGATCACCATCCATAGTGGTCTGGCTCGAGTATACCAGTGCAACAAACTAGATGACCCATCTGCAGTAGTGCACCCCAGAGTCTATACCACTGCAGCTGCATGACCGGGGAGCCTGAGCAGTTAGGGGTTTTGTGCTCCCCCTCGCCGCCTGTGATGTAGCTGGATCCGATTGGAAATAAACCAGCCTGATCACGGTTGTCCATGAACCGCATACATACGGCCAATGACCTCCTGGAAACCCGATGTTGTCATTGAGACCGTCGGGGTAGGCTCGGTCGGGGCACCTCGCCCTGCTCCTCAATGAGAGGATTCTCCCATAAGATTCGCCGGTGGTGCTACTGGAAACAGCTCTAGGACCCCTCGTCCCCTACCTCGGGCCGTGCCATCCCCCGAACCTTACCTCGGGGCCTCTAGCCAATGGGGGAGAAACTCCTCCTAGTCTTGGAAACATCTTCCGCGTGCGTCACTCACCATCTGTGAGAGAATAGAAGAGGGGAAATTTAGTATACCAACCACTTGCATGAGAGGAAATGAAACAAGGAAAGTAGTTTTCTTAAACACCCTATAGCCTCTCGAAGATAAAATACAGGACGTCTTCGTACCGATCTTGCAAGGGACTCTATTAGGTTTGACCATGACTTGTGAGACCTACGTGAACCTAAGTGCTCGATCCATGTTGGTCACGATCCCAATTTTTATTATAGGTCGTGATGGCGCCAAACACCGTTGTCAGGAAGCCAACCCGAAGATAATTACGTGAGTTCCTATTTTACTTTACCAAAACAAATCCAGCATTTTTTTTAAAACTTGAATTTAAAACGACGTGATAATTAGCAAAAACGTAGAATAAGAGTATACAACCCAAAAGAGGAATAGTTACCAATGAGTGTTGCCAAGGGAACCTGGTGTCATAAATAATATGGGCATCTAGTAGAATATACAAAAAGAATATACTATCCTACTGTCTGAAATAGAATAGACAGTCAAAAAAAAAGAGAGGGACTCCATCATTGTTGCTGAACCGTCCTAGGAAGGGAGCAGCTCACCGTGAAACTCGGCCCTTACTATCAAGAATTGCGCACCAAAACTGTAACCAGATGTACCTGCCTCAGATCTTGTACAATTAAGTACAGAAGCGTAGTATGAGTTACATAAAAAATATGTACCCAGCAAACTATCCAGTCTAACCTCGAAAAAAGTAGTGACGAGGTGACTTGACACTTACTTAAGTCAAAATACCAATAGTTAAATAAAGATTATACTAAGCTGGATTAACATGGACATAATGGCCAAGCCAAAATTTACAGGAGAACAGTAATCAGTTTCCAATTCCATGTCTTATTAATAGTTGCACTACAAGGCATTTAACAAAGTAAAGTCATGAATAAAATTTTACATAAATATCATTGCGCAACATTATGCCTGAGGTCGCTACGCCCGGTTCCAACATAAAAGAAATTGTGCACTGCTAAAGAGTCGAATGCGCGAACCATAGAATGCATCTATTCACCGAGGCGATAGGCTCGATCCACCAAAAATATAATATCATCCAAGGAAAGCACATAAAGACGCATTAAAGTCAAATAATTCATACAAGTTCCTCAAGTAAGTGCAATTGTTCAATATATATTTTTTTCAATCCCTAATATGTCCTAAGCGATTCTCATTTAGCTTGAAAGGATATAAAAAACATTTTGCAAGTATGCATGGATACGGTCCAAACTACCCGCGACAATTAATATAATAGTAGCTACGCACGGACTCTTCGTCAACCTCGTGCTGTACGTAAGCCCTCACAAATAGGAGCACATAACAGTTAACTTACCTATGGGGACAATTCCCTCTTACAAGGTTAAGGAGACTCGCCTCGCTCCAAAGCTTACTTCCAATATCCAGAACGTGCTCAAACCCTCAAATTTGGAGCCGAAACGATCCAAAAAACTTAATTAAACGAGGTAGGAAACTAGTCAATACAAACTCAAAATTCGCATTCTAACTATAAAGTAAATTTCCCATCCCCTAAACACAAGTTTCTTAAAATCCATCCCCGGGCCCACGTGCCCGGAATTCTGGAAATTTTTTTGAAGGAAAGTTTGTTCTTATAACTAAGGATCAAGAATATATGAGTTCTACTTCATTCCATAACCCAAATTTCGTTGGTTAAAATTCTTTCGTTTTTATCAAAATCATAGGTTTTTACTCTAATCCCCGTGATTTTTCACGAAATCTTTATGTGTTAATCTACCCAAACACAAAGTATTAAACTCACATAAGTAGAAAATAACTTGCCTTCAAGATGCTAGGTTGAAATTCTTCTCGCAAAGAAGCCCCAAAATCTCCCAACTTATGAGTGGAAATGAGCCTAAAAATGGCTAACACCCGCAATAAATGAAGGTCGCTGCCCTATTGATTTCCGCATCTGCGGTCCTGGGCCACAACCTGCGCCCCCACCGCATCTCGGAAGAGTTGTCTGCTTCTGTGGAAATTCTGTTGGCCGGCTGGGCCGCTTCTGCGGGAAGAAAAACCGCTGCGCTGAAGCTAGCCGCTTCTGCGGCTTTTGGTTTGCCTACCTTGGCTGTTTCTGCGAGGTCTCGATCGCTTTCTGCGGTCTCGTACCTGCGGCTTAACCAACCGCATGTTGTGGTTATAACAGGATAACCGGAGCTTCGGCTGCTTCCCAAATTCCCCAATTTTCACTCGAGCCTCGTTCCGAGTGACGCTCAGGGCCCTTGGCCCGCCCCGAGCATATTTCGACAAAGTTTTGAAAATCATAAAACGGACTCGGCTCGAACCTTCGGAACATTCCAAAACAACGCTAAATCTAAGAATCGCCCCCTTAAACCAATTGAATCAACTTATGAACTTCAAGTTCTTCAATTTACTTCCAATGCCGGCACGAAAACACACTTACACTACTCGGATTTGACACCAAAATTTTGCGTGCAGTCTTAAATGGAAAACGGAACTCCGTTTCGGACCTCGGATAACACAAAAAACCCGCCTCCAAACCAAATATTTAAGAACTTCAAATCCTAAATGGAATCAACTTTCCACTATAGCACCAAAACGCTCCCGGGTTCATCCAAAAACCCGATCCGGAACATCACGCCCAAGTCCGGAAATCCATCAACACGGGAACCTGTTGGAATCTTTCAAATCCGGATTTCCGAGGTCGTTTACTCAAAACGTTGCCGAAGTCAAACTAGGCCTTTTAACCTAAACTTAAGGAACCAAGTGTTCCGATTTCAACCCAAACTCTTCAAAATCCTCCAAACCAACCATTCCCGCAAGTCATAAAATCAGTAAAAAGCAAGTACGGGGAAGTCTTATCTAGGAAGAACGGGGTTTTCTAAAAAAAGCAAAAACAACCAGTCGGATCGTTGCAAAAAACAGTATTTTTTTGCATTGGGTTAAGTACTTTTACAATAATATTTAAAATTATAATAATTTTTAATTTTTTTTTGTATAATATTTGAAATCTTACATTCTCGGCATTGCGCATGTTATCCTATCTTGATGAATAACTATTACATTATGTATTATATTTAAGCTATAAATAAAAATTTAAACTCTTGAAATTAACGGAATATTGATTATGCTCCTTTTTAGTTTAGCAAAAAAAATTCATAGACCAAAATTTAAGAGCTTTCTGGGGAAAAACTTCAGTGTTTATTTTTTGATTTGGTGGTTATTTTTTTCCGTTTACCTTTTTGTTTGTGGAGTTGCTTCTAAGTTTTTTTGTCTATCCTTCATTCTCATCTTTAATCTATTCATATTATGTCATGGATAAGATGATTAAAACAATATTTTTTTATTAATTATGAAAAAACAAACACTGCACGATTGATTATTGTACCTCGAACAGGTTGAGATTACATTTTCTGCAATATTAGTTTTCCTGCTTTTGAGTTAGTTGTTTTTGCTAAATTAATCGTTATTCTTTAACGAAGACCAAATACTCCTAACCCTAAAAGAGCCTTAGTGTTTAAAAGGGAATTCTTAAGTTGTCAAACATTTTTTTTTACTTTAAACTTTTTCAAACGTTTAACTTTTTTGTTAATTTTTTTGTTGTTTATGTTACATTCATTAATTAAGGAAGGATATATTTAATATTAGGACTTTGTGTATATACTTCAAATAAAGATAAGATTTATGTATTAATTTAGTTTTATTTATTTATATTTAAAAAACTCCTAAATATTTAGAGAGAAAACTTAAAATGATGCACGGACCCAAAATCTAACATTGATCGCGTCGGGCGCCTATCGTTGTTACAAGGCAAAGCACTTTCCCAAAATATTACTACAAAAACCGATTATGAGAAATTATAAAACATTCCAACATTTAAATTTTTGTAAACTAAACCAACTCTAAATATAATAATAAAAAATACGGAAAAAACAGGCACCGGGGCGTTCACTAAGTCATGAGCGTCTAAAAACTATAAACTAAGATATATAAACTGTCTAATAGCCTGTGTTTGGCCAAGCTTTCTTTTGGCCAAAAGTGCTTTTTTTGCCAAAAGCAATTATGGCATAAAAATTGAGGTGTTTGGCCAAGCTTTGGAAGGAAAAAAAGTGCTTTTGGGGAGAAGCAGAAGCAAGTTTTGAGAAGTAAGAAAAAAGTAGCTTCTCTCCAAAGCACTGTTTTTTTAAACCAGTTTTGAGAAAATACACTTAGAAGCAGTTTTTTAAAGCTTGGCCAAACACTAATTGCTGCTCAAACAGTTTTTTCAAACTAATTAGCCAGACAACAAACTCTTTTCACCAAAAGGTACTTTCTGAGAAAAAGTACTTTGAAAAAAAGCATTCTCAAAATAAGCTGATGTTTTGCAGCTTGGCCAAACGGGCTGATAAACTGTCAATTACCAGGCCCAAAGAAGAAAAGAAGGGTAAACAAGGTCCTGCGGGACATAACATCTACCTTGCAGGCCTCACAGCGATAACCAACATCGAACTCAGTGATCGCCAGCGCTCTAACTCACCTGGATCTGCACATGAAGTGCAGTGTGTAGTATGAGTACAACCGACTCAGTAGTAAATAGAAATAACTAAGGAACTGAAGTAGTAGTGACGAGCTAAGTAAAGCAATGCAAATTACTTCTTTTCCACATTTAAAATAACATGAAATAAACAGGTAAATTTCCATAAACCAGTAAATGCCACAAAAGAAATTAACAGATAAATCAGCAACAGCTAAGTAAATGAAAACCTCCGCAGGCAATGTCACTTCATCACTCAGCACTCAGCACATCAACACACTCATCCTCAATAGGCTGAATGCGCTCATGGGGTGTACAACCCAGAGGGCTCCCCAAACCCAAAGCGCTATGCCACGGACAAACTCATGTGTGCCATATATCAAACTCTGATCCGCACGGTCAACTCACGAGCTTACGCGGACAGTCAGCGCTAGTTATCAATACCTGAATCTGACACGGACCACTCCGTGCTACATATCATCATCATATCATAATCAAATATTTCTACCACGGGCCCTCGGCCCTCACTCAATCATGAACCTCTCTAGCTCACCATCATCAATAAGGGGGCACACAGACCACATCAAATTATCACAGGCATATTCAGCCAAAAATAATAGAGACTGAGGTAAACATGTACAATAATTTCTATGACTGAGTGCCAATTAATGTGAGCATGAATAAAGCCTAAACATGATCTCTAACATGAAGGCAAAACAAGTTCAACAACCATAACCACAGATAACAGCCATTAGGCCTCACAAGCCTCACGGGACGGACCAAGTCTCAATCCCCGTCGTGGTGCACACTCACACGCCAGTTCAACCTAGAGTAAGGTATCACCACCAAACAATCATATGATATCACTTTCTCCGGTTTTTATACCCAAAGCCAGAGTTAAAATTGTTACTTTACTCAACAGTTAAAATCGCTTACTTCGGGATTGCCTCGTCTCTCGACTTCGGTCTCCGAAAAGCTCCGAATCTAACCATTAATCAATTAATACCATCAACCATGTGGCTAAAGAATCGGAATTCCACCAACAAAATTACAAATATAACAAAATCTGAAATCGGCCAAAACCCGTCCCCCGGCCCACTCTCGAAAATCAGTAAAAAAAAAAATGTTAGAATAATAAACTCGTCCTCTCCCGAGTCTAACCAATATAAAAATTTCATTAAAATCGGAACTCCGTTTGGTCTCTCAAATCCTCACCGCAGGACTCTCCAAAACTCAAGCTCGTAACTCCCTCAATTTCACCCACAAACTCCTACTATTTCATGGCTAATCAGTGGAAAAAACAATCATAAACACGCGTAATTAACCCAAGCGACTTACCTCACTGATGCCTTGTGATTCTGTCTTGAAAACCACTGCCCTAAGCTTTAAAACCCGTTCAACAATGAAGAGGAAAAAGGGCAACAAATTCGCGAAGAGTTACTTATATAGGGTTCTGCCAGGGATCCGCACCTTGCGATCTGTCTTCACACCATGCGCGACCGCACACTGCGGTCCCTAGTGGCGCACCTGCAAACTCACTTAAACGCCCAACTTCGCACCATAGCGGCTACTTCCCCGCACCTCGCGGCCTCGCATGTGCGATCCTATCTTCCGCACCTCGCGCTTAAGTGTCAGGCCTCCATTTTCCGCTTCTGTCGACAGTCTCTCCGCACCTGCGGTCCCCAATCCGCAAGTGCGGAAACATAGAAGCAAGAAAATTCTGCAGCTCCAACTCAAATTCCAAATCTTCCGCCAAACCATCAAATCTATCACGGAGGCTCGGACCTCAACCAAACATTCCAACAAGTCCACTTTATCACCATTCAAACTCATACCAACCCTCGGAACACTCAAAACAACGCCGAAACACCAAATCCACCCTCGGATTCAAAGCCTAGGATCCCAAAACTTTCGAATTCCACAAACGATCAACAAGCCTATCAAACCTCAATCCGAATTGACCTGAAATCTTGATTACACGTCACAAAATGACACAATCGGACCTTACTACAATTTTCCAAAATTCCACTCCGACTTGATATGCAAAATTTTCACTACACAACCGAAAACGCCAAAACTCCAATTTCGCCAATTCAAGGCCTAAATGTCTAACACGAACCTCCAAATTACAACTCAGATCACGCCCTAAGTCCCAAAATCACCTACACGGAAGCTTATCTGAACCATTAAAAACCAAGTTCCGAGATTCATTTACTCACAATCAACTTCCGATTGACTTTTACAACTAGATCTTCAAATAAAGAGACTAAAGGTGTCCTCATTTCACTCCATGACCAACTCGAACACAGAACAAGCAACACGATATGACGAAAACACAGTTGAACAACACATAAGGAACAGAAATGGGGAAAACGAGGAGCGGTAAACTCATTGATACGACCGGCGGGTCGTTACAAAGACCATTTTTGTCTAATATAAAATTTTTTTTTAAGGGATAAAAAAAGGCGAACGATATTTTGCTAAGGGCTTTCGTACTTTTAATACAGTATAGATACTAGGCTCTATGTCTGTCGCGATGCACGAAATATTTTGTATCAACTTTCGATCTTGTAATCTAATTCAAGCAGCTTTGCTCCATTACAACTTTGCTCCAGTAATGTCAATATAGGTTCCTGGATATCCATAAGTGTTTTCAATAAATTCGAAAGGCTGAAACTTGAATTTGGTTATATTCTATTATTATGCTTAAATCACTTTTACATGATTAGATTAAAAAACAAAGGGTAAGACTATGTAGCTCTAAGATACCCGCTCATGTCTTCTCTTGTCCCATGAAAAGCAGAAACACTCCATTGATCTTTTAATCAATTATTTATAATCTTGATACGATACATTGTATATTTTAATTTTAGTCAATAATAAATTTTATCGAACACATGTTACTTTGGAAATCTGAAATAATTCATAAAAAAAAAAAAAGAAAATGAACAACAAAAAGAATAATATTTCGTATGTCGGATAAAGTCCAATTAAAAGAATTTAACCAAAATCAACTTCGTAAGAGTCGCCGTATGTGTAGTTTAAATCATAAAAAGAATTTAAGTTAAATGATTTTACAATTAATATCCTTAAATTATACCAAATGTCTTAAGGTCATAAAAATCGATAATATTTCGAGGACATTTTTTAGAAAATAAAATTTTATCGAACATAAACTACTTGGGAAAAAGTCAATAACAAAGAAGAAGAAAAAGATCAATACTTTTCGTATGTTGTGATACACAATTGATATGAATCCCAAAACTTAAGGTCCAATTAAAGGGAAATAGTCTAAAACGATAAGTCTCAAAAGGAATTTATTTACCTAAAATCAACTTTGTAGGGTGGCGTATATGTAGTTTAATCGAAAAAAAAATTCCAAGCCTAGGTGATTTACAATTATATTCCTTAAATTATACAAATATTTAAGGTCATAAAAGTCAATTAATATTTCGAGGCATATTTTAGTCGTTCAACATTTAGCATTTAAATTTATTCATATTTTTATTATTATTCTAATTATTATTATTATTACTGATTATTATATATAATATATATAATATTATAAGTATAATATATATATATCAGAATTATTGTTTTTCTTTGGAAAAAACTAGAAGAGATAAAAAACTGATTGAAAGAGAAGAGTGAAGAGAAAGTAGGGAAAGGATATAACTAAATCACCTAATTTAAAGGCACTAATAATGGATTGTATATAATTTGTAAGTAATATTTATTAGGGTAGGTGATATATAAAATCTAGAATAATATTGTAAAATAAATTTCAAATATAGGAAAGAAAAAATTATTTCAAGACACTTTAATACACTCCTAGGACAAATGGGTACTCCTTCCCTGCATTCTTTTTTAAAGTTAACTTTCCCACTTGGCTTATCTTTTTGAAAAGAATGAGTTTCGTACTCCGCTTCTTGCTCACTTTCGTTTGTATAACTTCATAGGTGATGTTTTGACATTCATAGCTTCTTTGTTTTGCAGATTTGGGTTACAAACTTGCTCCATTTTGCTGACCTTCTTGCTTGTCGTTCCCTTTGCGAGGCTCGATAGATAGCAACCTTTCATTTCCAGCGGAGGCCATACTCAACTCCATGTCATGGGCACGAGTCGCAAAGTGTCTTCAAATGTGCCAGGCTTGATACCTTTGCAATATGAGCGTACTCCCCAATGCATGCCTTGGATGACATCTCTATTTGCCCCGAAGCTTTACTAAAGCCTGTCTTTGCAGTTGAGTGCATTGCATTCCTCCAACAATTGATAAAAGTCGATAACTGGTTTCAACCCTTTCGTTGACGAGTATTTGAGTTAAGTTCTATCATACTCACAGTACGTCTCGTGCTATAAAAGAGAGTGAGGAATTCTTGCTCTAGTTGATCCCAACTATCAACAGATCCAGCCTCGAAGTTTGTGTACGCAATCAAAAGATTCTTTAATGAATGGACAAACTGCTTGACGAGGTAATCTCCTAAGTCCCAGCATTGTTGCATTGTCTCACGAAGTGTGCCACATGTTGCTTTAAATTGCCCTTTTGCCATCAAACTGTGAAATTTTTTGGAGGTTGATGTCGCCAGCAGGCAATCTTCAAACGTTATCTATCCTTGAGTTATGGCTTTGCGTAGGTAAAAGGAGGACTTGGAAAGCGGTTCATATTTATTTTTTTATAGTCCCTTCAATGACTCCTTTTAGTTTGATTGATTGAATCATCCTTCGAAGAGATCTGGAATTTCCTTATGTGGATGTAAACTTGTCGTGGGGAGGATCAATCTTCTTGAACTTCTGGGATGTTTGTCCGGGGTGCATGGGTGGATTTCTATCTTCCATCAAGATCCCACCCTCGTCTGTAGTTCTTGTCAATTCTAGTAGGCCTCTGATTTGCATGATTTGGTCAAGCCAAGCGATGCTTCCGTCAAGTTTTCCAACTGCTCCTCACAAATGGAAAGTGTTTGTCACCATGGCTTGGCATGATTGTTATGGACGATGGAAGAGTAGCATGGATTGTCACACACAGATTGATTCCTTGATTGGCTCATTCTAATGCGGTGTAAGTGGGGAGGATCCATCACTTGAAGCATGCATCATCT
Organism: Nicotiana attenuata; assembly: GCF_001879085.1. NCBI lineage: Eukaryota > Viridiplantae > Streptophyta > Magnoliopsida > Solanales > Solanaceae > Nicotiana > Nicotiana attenuata. Next base: position 98,934 of record NW_017670951.1, read on the forward strand.
TTCCTTTACAGCAGAGGTGCTGGATCGGAGAGGTCAAGCAGAGCAAGGTTTCTTGATATCTTTTCACAGAACATCTCTTTCCTCCTTCGGGTTTTATTTGGTGAAGAATCTTGCTCCTTTTGAGGATGAAGATCCCGAAAAATAGGGGTAGATGTGGACGACCACTTGGGGTGCTTTGCTGTCCTAACGAGATTGCTTTTGCTCGTCGTAACTGGTCTCCAAAGTTTCCAAAGGTAACTTCGAGTATGTTTTCCACATCAACAATTAGAAACCTGGAATTAGCAGGCCTTGGTGGAAGTGGAACTGGAGTTGATTTTCTTTGAAGCCATTTCGATGTTTCTTGAACTCTTGGTGATTGAAAAGTTGAGATGAGAGGTGATATCTATCCCAATGGCAGTGCCCAGAATTTGTAGACAATAAATTGCGTTGAGAAATAAAATCAAGACCGAAAAATAATTTACAACAATGTAGTATTTTTATTTCAAATATTTGAGTATTAACAATCTCTTATGAATCCTCTGATTCTTCTTTTCCCCATTAAATAAAAGAGCTTTTTGAAGCTTAATTCTTGAAATTTTATTTACTTTAATCCAAGTGCTTGAGGTCTGATCTTAATCTTGACGTATTTTAAATCCAAGGCGTGCAGCTTGTTCTTGAATTTTCGTCGTTGATATTTTAATCCTTAGAATACTGAATGCATGTAGTGTTTAGGAGAAATCTGCGGCGTTATGATCCACGAGCTCTCCTCTTGCTTCTTGTTATAAAATTCTGGTCCTTTTTTGAGTTATGAAGACCCAACTATTTATAGTTTGTGGAGAGGGAAGGTTATGATAAGAACAAACTCTTTTCCGACCAATCAAATTGAAAGTGTGACAACGGCCTCATTTGATTGGCCAAATATGCCACTTGCACAACGTGGGCGCGATTTCATGATGGCTCTTTAATTTGACTTGGTCATGCCTTGTCATTCTTGACATTGTGGCACATTCCCTATTGGCTTTCTTCCGTTTGGGGCGTGGTGCCCAACGTCATCCTGACACGTATGGCACCAAAACTAGGCCTCTAGGAAATGGGTTGATTTTAAAAATAGCCAGATTTACAACTGGTCGTTCAAAATAGCCCAATTTCAAAAAGTAATCGAAATTTAGCCACTTTTTAATGTTAAAGATTAATCTTGAGCGAAAACACTGTTCAAAACCCGGAAAATATTTCCATATATTATGCCTGGAGTTTCCAGCTTAGTATAACTTGAACTCCAGCATATTATACTGGAGTTTCCAGGATAAGTTATGCTGGAACTCCAGCATAATATGATGGAGTTCCAGGCATAAATACACTTAAGAACTCCAGCTAATATACTGGAGTCTCAGCAAGTATATAATGGTCCAGTATAATATACTGGGAGTTTGAGCATCCAAGTGCCTCCCTCTACTAGTATAATTATACTGGGAAGGCCAGCAAAGTATGACCGGTCCGAGCATAATATGGCTGGAGGTTCATACACAAGTTGCCACCGAACGTCCAGAGTTATTTATGCGTGGACCGGTCTCCTATGCAGCAAAACGGTGGCCTATTTTTTCATTGACTTGGTAAACGCTGGCTATTTTTTGATTGACCAAGTCCCGAAATACTGGCTATAAACCGTGAAAATTTTGGGGGAAAATTGACATTCTTGTTGCTTAATAAAGTGAGCTCATCACTCTTTAAGCCCAAATTAAATGGGCTAGCCCAATGAGTTAAGACTCATTTATTTAAGGATTTTACATTCCTATACCCACATATGATAACTTATTACCCTCAATTTTTAAGGTTTGATTTAAATTACAAACCCGTATACCAAATTACCAATCCATGCCATACTTAATTAAGGGTCTAATTAATGGGGCAGTTTTTACTCCTTAATTAAAAGGTATCCCATCTTATTCCACAATTTTCTCTATCCCCATAATTCCCTAAGATATTCTCAACCGCAATTGGGTGGGATATATAACTATCTCCAACTACGCTAAGATCCTGTAGAGTTGATACAACGAGGGTTCGAAGTTTTATAGCAAAGAAAGAGATGAATTTTGGTAGAAAATATCCATAATTTTAATTTGTTGTGCCGTTGTCATGGTGAATAAACAGAAGCTTAGTGCACAGAAAATTCCTTCCTTCTCTTTCTTTCTGTTTCTTCATCTTTTCTTGCTTTTTTTGGTTTCTGCACGTCTTAGTTATTCAGTTAGCTGTTTATGGATGTTGAAACCCCTATTTTTTTTTTTTTTGAAATTTTTACATTCCTATGCACATAGGAAACCTTTTGTAGTCAATATTTTTTTTCAACATAGATTGTAGTTTAATTTGTAGTATAAATGTTAGTAATTTTTTGTAGAATGCCCTAAAAACAATACATCTTTATAGCAATACCTTAAACTGATTTGTAGCTTATTTGTAGTTTTTTTTGAAGAATTTTGTTGGTCAATAAGAAGAATTTTGTGTCTTTTTTTCAACTTTCGTTAGTTTATTGTAGTATGAATTAGTAATTTTGTAAGATACCTCCTAAAAAACATACAACTTTATTCAATACTAAACTGATTTGTAGTTATTTGTAGTTTTTTTTGTAGAAATTATGTAGATGAATAGAAAATTTTGTAGTTCAAATTTTATTTTCAACAATGAATTCGTAGTTTAATTGTAGGTATAAATGTAGTAATTTTGTAGATACCTTAAAAACAATACAGCTTTATACATTACTAAAACTAATTTGTAGTTTATTTTTGTAGATAAAGTGGATTTTGTAGTTTAACATAAATCAGACCTTCCTCTTCCTCCATTCCTTCTTCTTCCTCAAAATACAGAGAATGAGACCCATTTTTTATAATCAGATTTTTCCCATTCAATTGTAGCATGATTTGGGATTTTAGACACGATTGAGTGTTGTTGCTGAGGTATTGTTCATATTTTATTATTTTTTGATTTGTGTATTGAGAAAAAAAAGATGAAGAAACATATTTTGATTTTCAGTTGTTGAAGCTTTTAGCTTTTTTTTTTTTGAATTACAAAAAATTCCAATGGCTTTGCCTACCAATCAATCTGATCTGGAGAAAAAATACGCAGATAGAGATCTCCTTTCCCTTTTTTAAAAATTGAATTTTAATGTTAGAATCAAATTAAACCACCAAAGATCTTCTCCTTAATTTTAGCGTGTTTTTTAGGGAATATTCTGCCTTTTAATGCCTAATAGTCGAATGATATATAAATTGTAGTAAAAGTTTGGACCTGGCAGGTAATTAACAAATTATGCACATTTAGGGTAATAAGGTTTCATATGTGGTATAGTTAGGAAAAAATCTCTTTATTTAATCCATATATATTGGACTTATATAATTAATTCAATTATATAGCCCATAATATTTATTTGGATTAAATATTTGAAATATAGTCCAAGTTATTTATTGAATCTGAATTTAACAAATTTTACAAGCCTTATATATATATATATATAATATATATTATATATATATATTATATATATATATTAGATTCTTCTCCTTCTCTTTATAGGCTTGCTTCAGCTGGATGGCCAATTTAGATCACATAGTTAGATGTTGCAAACACCACCAACCCAGTAATCTTCCTTGATTTTTGTATTTGAAAAGGAAAAAATAATTTTATGTATGTATAAATCAGAGTTACTTTTTTCTTTTTGGGAGGCACTGAAGAGATAAAAACTGGATTGAAAGAAGAGTGAAGAGAAAATAGGGAAAGGATATAACTAAATCCCCTAATTTAAGGCACTAATAATGGATGGTATATAATTCGTAAGTAATCTTTATTTAGGGTTGATAATATATAAAATTATATATATATTGGTAAATAAATTTCAAATATAGGAAAGAAAAATTTCAAGACTAAGGCCTCATTTGTTTGCACTTAATGGAGGTCTGAATCTTAATCATTGAGATCTCACACATTAAGTGCGTTTGTTTTTAAAGTCTGAATCTTAATTATTCAGATCTTAATCATTGAGTGGTTTTTTTTACTTCACAACCACTTAATCGGTCTGAATAGGTCTGTATGTTCTATAACAGAGAGTTAATTTCATTAAGATGCTATCATCCATATTCATTATTAACTTCTGCCACCGCCTACCATTATCAATTACCACCACGTCACCACCATCATCCTCAATCATAGTCGCCACCATTATCGACTATGACCCCCCCCCCCATCCCACCACTCCAACTACCATCATTCTCAACCACAATCAACACTCATCCACCACAACTAACCACCCCATCACCATCAACAACCAGCCGCACTACCATCATTATAACCTACCACCACCTTCCTCAATCACAATTACCACTACCACCCGCCATTATTAACTATCACCATCCTCAATCACAATCACCACCACCCGCCATTATTAACTATCACCATTAACTATCACCATCCTCAATCATAATCGCCGCCACTACCAATCATCACTAACTGCACCTTGAACCACCACCAACCACGGCCTCTAACCGGCATTCACTCGTTAGCCATCAACACCAACAACTATCATATTTTAAAAAAGAGAAAATGCATAAATACCCCATTCAACTTGTCCTGGAAAGTCATTTACACACCTAAACTTTACGGGCGTCCTAACACCCCACTATTTTTTAAAGAACTGTATTTATTTACTCCCTCCTTATGCCTGGCCCAACTATAATAACTTAAGTGGAAAACACGCGCTTTTAAAATGAAGCCACGTAATTAAATCCTTCCGTAAATAAACATAAACATAACATTTTACAAAAAAAACTCATTAACCCATTAACCCACCTCAGTTAAAAATTCCCAAAATTGAAGAACCCTATTACCCCACCCTCAAAGATTCGATTAGCCTCTCCAAAATCAATTTGCCTGACCAAAATCGAAGGGACCTGTTGCAAAATCCTTCGATTTCGTTCTTCCTGGTGCTTTCTGTTTGTTCTTAATTGTTTCATTTTACGATTTGGTTGAAGACCCGTTCGAAGTTGAAGGTCTCTGAAGAATCAAGTGCAAACGTTATATTTGTTTTAGTTTGGAGGTAAACACATCAACCCTAGCCTTTTCTATCATCAACCCTAAATGTTATCTCTGTTTTAGTTTGTTTAATATCATCCATATCTAGGGTTCTGAACTTGCTGCAAATTTCTTCACTGTAATGTTGTCAATGTAAAATCGAGGAACTGAAATATAATTTTTAAGGTGTAATAATAACCAATTTTCAGTTTTATTCTTGTTGCATGTATTCTGACTTCTTGTGTTGGGGTCTAATAGTAATTACACAATTTAATTAGTTGATTTTCTACTATATTCAGGTATTTCAATGTCTTTTGTACTTGTTACACTAAGGTTTTTCCATCGTGGAAAAATCTCCATGGATAAGTTACATTCATTTTCAGTGGAGGATTACGTTGGTGGGATGATTACTGATTGTGTTGATGTCTATGTTGATATGTTCTCATATTTTGAGTTTTTAGGTTATGTAAAAGAGTTTGATTACAATAGTTCTTCTGATGTTATTTATGTTAGACCACCTAATTGTTCTGCTTTGGTAGTAATTAAGGTTGATAGGGACCTTATGGGTATTTGTGAAGATTGAAAAAGTGGGGATATTTTGGAGGTTTATGTAGATCACATGGTTGAAGAAGCTGTAGTGGTCCCCCCTCTATTAGAATATGTCAGCCAAGTTGTAGATGATAGTAATGTTACTTTTGAGAAGGAATCTGGTCAAGATTTGGGGGGCTGTGAGGGTTTGGGAACTTCTGAAAAGGCTTCCAATACTGCTGAAAATAGTGCCAATAATAGTGTGCCCACAGCTGTTACTACTGATGATAGTTCAAACTCCTCATCTGAATCAAACTCATCTGAATCTAGTAGCAGCACTGATAACAGCTCAGATTCATACCATGAGTAGTTGTTTGAAGAAGGAGAAGCTGATTATGGCAGTGATACACATGAAGAATGCAGTGCATTTAGGGCAGAAAGAAGGACTGTAGAGAGGAGGAAGAGGAAAGAGAGTGCTCCTGAACAAGAACATGTTAAACTAGGTAAGAGAGGGCCAGATGTGGGGTATGATGAATATGAATCTAGGAAGAAGAAGAGTTTAGAAGGTAAGATAGGTGGTGATGAGCCTTATTACCTCTCAGATGAAGCTGCTAGTTTTGAGACAGATCCAGATGATGTTGATGATGAAGGTGAAGGGGAGGTTCAACAGAAAGTTAAAGCTAGAAGAAGAAAGACTAAAAGAAGAGTAATATTTGACAAGACTTGCAAGAAAATAGTTTGGGAAACTGGACTTGCATTTGCAAGTGTGAGAGATTTCAGAGAAGCTGTAACTAAATATGCTGTTCAACAAAAGGTTTCTATAGAAAAGTATGTAAATGAACCTACAAGGGTGAGGGTTAAGTGCAAGAAGGCATCCTGTCCTTGGCTTCTAGTTGCTAGTTATGATTCTAGGACTAAGAATTTTGTAGTCAAGAACTACAATCCAGTTCACAAATGTGACCCTACTAACAGAAACAAGCTATGTAATTCAAAGTTCTTGGCTAAAAGGTTCAATGAGAGGATAAAAGAACAACCTAACATTAGAATATTCAAGTTTCAAGAGTTGATTAGAAAGAAATTGGGATTATATGTTGGGAGCACAGTTTGTAGGAGGGCAAAAAATATTATGTTGAATGAGATAATGGGTGATCATAAACTAGAGTATGGCAGGATTTTAGATTATAGGGATGAGTTGCTTAGATCTAATCCAGGTAGTACATGTGTAGTGAAACTTAGTGAAGAAAATTTTGAAGGTGGGAAGAAAATGTTTGTTGGGTTCTACATTTGTTTTGAGGCAATGAAGAAGTCATACTTAGCTAGTTGTAGGCCATGCATTGGATTAGATGGATGTTTTTTAAAAGGGGTATGTAGAGGCCAACTACTTGTAGCAGTTTGCAAAGATGGAAATAATCAGATGCTTCCACTTGCTTGGGCTGTTGTTGAGATTGNCCGGATAGAGGTAAGTAATGATTGTAAATGTTGTTCTGAGGGTATGAAACCCCGGAATTCACATCGTTGTGCTATTTTGAGGTGACGCACACGCTAGGTGACGAGCGTGGGGTCGTGCACTGTTGGGTATTGTGACTTAGTCCGTCCCATATGACTGTTTAACTGTGTATTTGATTGAAAATTGCTTACTATTATCATGTTTTGGGCTAAATGCCATATTTGGGCTTCGCACAAGTGTTTTTTTGCTATTCCTCACTATTTTGACTTAGTATTTGTAATCAGTCTTGCTATACTCTATTGTCTTTCACAACTCAGCCATCTTTACTCGTTTTTGGTATTTTAATTATTATTTTGGGCTGAGCATTATGTTTTACTGTTGCCTGAGTGGCTTGTGAGATTCTGACTGATTAAGGCCGAGGCCCTGTGTTGTGAGGATATTATGGGATCGGGCTGCACGGCGCAGCATGTGGTACTGATTGAGATATATGAGAGACCGAGGGCCAGATTTATTATGCGACGAGGTGGCTTGTGATTTATATGAGGCCGAGAGCCTGTTGATTATGCTACGAGATGACTTATTTTTGCGCTTGGGCCGTAAGGGGCCCCTCCCGGAGTCTGTACACCCCCAGTGAGCGCAGGTACCCAGTTTATGATGTGATATAGCCCGAGGGGCTGATGTTGTTCCATGTTGTTTCCCGAGGGGCTGATACGAGTGATTGTGAGATAGCCCGAGGGGCTGGTTCTATTGGTATTTTTGCCCGAGGGGCTGTTTGTGTTTCTATACTTTATACTTGTTTTCATTCACTCATTTGAATTTCTAAAAGATGTTTTGAAAACTGGTTTTATTGAACTAAGAAGTTTTATGATTCTTGTTGTTTACTGTATTGTGTTGGTTTCTTTATTGCCTCGTTGTATCATTTTTTTGTGTATTACGTGTTTTCTTGTCGCTCAGCTGCCTTTACTTTTTTTTACTTACTGAGTTGGCGCACTCACATTACTTTCTGCACCTCTGTGTGCAGATTCAGGAGTCTCTGTTCACGCTAGCGAGGGTCGATTTGCTTCGAGCAGGCTGTTTGGAGTTGACTAGGTAGCTGCTCGGCGTTCGCAGCACAGTGCTTCTCCTTCCTACTTTTATTTCGTTGTCCTTGTTTCGTAATAGACTATGTTGTCTTTTCATACTCTCAAACAGATTTTAGATGCTCATCACTGGTGACACCCCGATGTTGGGCTGTGTTTTGTTTTCACAGTTGAAATATTTTACCTTGTTTTGGGATTATCACTATTAATGACTTGATTATGAACCACTATATCTGTTAATTAAACTTGGGGTTTATGTCGACTGGCCTTGTCTTAGCGAGAGGCGCCATCACGACCGGGTCTAGGTTTAGGGTCGTGACATTACCCCTCTACTATAAAATATAAGCATGAAGAGCGCAAATAATACATTGTAAACTGAACTCATCTGGAAGTGATCAAAAGCAAATTATTAAAAACAAATAGTCAAAGAGCAGAGCGAAACTATACAGAAAGATAATCTTTAAGAATAAAACAGAAATACCTTGAGAGCGCATATTGCGAAAAGGTTGCGCATTCGCGAGCCGAATATTTTTGTATTTTCCAGACACTTGTGATCCACAAGAAAGCATTAAAGCCTAAAGAACAACCAAATAGTGCACAATTATAACTAAAATGATCAAAATGTCCGCAAAGCATAAGTAGGCATGTTTACGGGGCAACTTCATAAAAAAAGGACGAAGTCAATATTAGGAAGTAGTTGGAACCTAGCAAATTGCAGCTTGTGTACATATGAGCTGCAAACCATCTTGTTAATGGATTACCGTGGTTTCCATGCTTAGATTTTACTTTGTCCCTTAATTAGAAAGTACTAATGGTGCTTCAAGTATTATTTGATCTTGAAGAGGACTTTTAACTTTTCCCTTCCCGTTTTAAAATGATTCGAGTGCTATAAAATACTATAATTTCGAACAAATGATCACTTAAGGAGAAATAACATAATGCTGATGAGCTGAAGCTAAACGAAATACTCATCAAGTTATTAATTAGTATTTGTTGCGCGAAATAAATAAGTAAAGAGCTGAGATTACTAAAAAGTAGAAACACATAAATAAACTTTTGCATTACTAAAATCAATTTGGAATATACTTCTACCCGTTAAAATTATCATACAATATGCTGGAAATCATCGAAGAGAAGTATGTAATCTCATGAATATGTGCCCCTTGAAGTTTAAAATGAAGCGGCCGTACTTCAAAGGTAAACTGAGGAAGCAAATTTAGACAGAACAAATGTACTCTTTGAAGTCCATAACTTTTCAAGTGGAATACAAACTTTTCTCCTTAAAAAACAGAACAATAGTCGATGTTTTTCTGTTAAAACAATATCAGGGAAACTAACTTTTTGAACCATGCGATTACCTGGCAAGAGCAAAATCCGAGCTGTGAAACCCAGGAAGACCCAACAAACCATTCTGATCTTCATGTTCTATTACAAGAATATTGACTTTTAACAACAAAATTCTAACGAAGGGACATGAATCCGGTCGTTAAAAGTGTATCTGTAACGACCAAACCTTTTTCCAGTAGTTGAAGTCTATTTTATGTTTAATATTTACAAAGGGATGATTTCTGATCCTTGAAGATAAAACAATCCAGTCATTAAAATAGATTATAAGCAATAGAGAAAATGCATAAATACCCCATTCAAATTGTCCTGGAAAGTTATTTACACACCTAAACTTTGCGGCGTCCTAACACCCCACTATTTTTAAAGAACTGTAATTATTTACTCCCTCCTTATGCCTGGCCAAACTATAATAACTTAAGTGGAAAACATGCGCTTTTAAAATGAAGCCACGTAATTAAATCCTTCCGTAAATAAAAATAAACATAACATTTTACAAAAAAACTCATTAACCCATTAACCCCCCTCAGTGAAAAATTCCCAAAATTGAAGAACCCTATTACCTCACCCTCAAAGATTCGATTAGCCTCTCCAAAATCAATTTGCCTGACCAAAATCGAAGGGACCTGTTGCAAAATCCTTCGATTTCATTCTTCCTGGTGCTTTCCGTTTGTTCTTAAATGTTTCATTTGACGATTTGGTTGAAGACCCGTTCGAAGTAGAAGGTCTCTAAAGAATCAAGTGTAAACGTTATATTTGTTTTAGTTTGGAGGTAAACACATCAACCCTAGCCTTTTCTATCATCAACCCTAAATGTTATCTCTGTTTTAGTTTGTTTAATATTATCCATATCTAGGGTTCTGACCTTGCTGCAAATTTCTTCACTGTAATGTTGTCAATGTAAAATCGAGGAACTGAAATACAATTTTTAAGGTGTAATAATAACCAATTTTCAGTTTTATTCTTGTTGCATGTATTCTGACTTCTTGTGTAGGGGTCTAATAGTAATTACACAATTTAATTAGTTGATTTTCTACTATATTCAGGTATTTCAATGTCTTTTTTGTACTTGTTACACTAAGGTTTTTCATGGTGGAAAAATCTCCATGGATAAGTCACATTCATTTTCAGTGGAGGATTATGTTGGTGGGATGATGTAAGAACACAATTTAAGAAAACAAGGATGGTTGGGATGGGAGTTTTACACACTCAAAGTGGCTTCAAGATTCAAAATGTAAGTCTAACACAAACTCTCATATATAGGTGATTTCATTTGTCTGATTTTCTGTTGGATTTTGGCAGCCTGGAATGTCATCTACAAACTTTAAGAATGTGAGGTCCTCGGCAGAAGTAACTGGAGATCTAGGCCATCAACCAACACGAGGTGTTAAATGGAAAGGTAAAGAAGTTATGACATCAAGGCAGCTTCAACAATTGACAGGCAAGAAGCTCATTCAAACAAGGTCTAGGGCTGCTAAGTTGACCTAGGAAAGCACCACTGCAAATCAGCCCAGCTGATGAAGCTTTGCTTTTGTTTGATGACTGTATTGCAATAGACTGAACTAGACTGCAATTTGAAGTAGCTATAGACTGCAATTCTGTATTTTGATAAGGATTTGTTGGTAGCTATACACTGCTATTTTGTTACATTTGGTGTCTGTTTTGCTGCTGCTACAATGACAACAAACAGCTGTTTTGTTAACTCATTTTGTGGCTTTTATGCAAGAAATGCATATATGATGTTTTAGTGATCTATGTTGTACAAGTTGATAGTATGTGTGTTTGCCATGAAATGTGTTCCTTCAGTTGTGGAGACAGAAAGTTCTTCCTTCACAAGTTTTCATACATCTCTATTCTAAACCTTCGATAAGTACAGACTTTGGAGTCGTTTGGTAAGGTGTATTGAAACAACAATTGATACGCAAGAACTACAATTACATATTGAGATGAGAATACTACAAAATATTGAGATGACAAAACAACAAAAGGCTTACATAAGTTCCAATGTAAACATACAAAATAAATCCTACAACCAACAACTACATTCATATTGAGATGACAAAACTAGATTCACAATGGCAACCTCATTGCATCTTCTTTCAATGAGATTCCGGGATACCCACAAGCAACAAGAATAATACACATCCCCAATATAATGAACCAAAGTACATTTTCCCTAGCCTTTGACTTAGCTAATTTACTCTTCCACTTCTTTTCCTTCTCTTTCATCTTCTCCATATCATCTTGCAATTTCACCAATTGAGCCTCAATCTTCTTCATCTTGTCCTCTTCTATGGTGTTTTCAACCTTTAAAGTTGTCCTCGGCTTGGCAAGATTTTCAAAGCCTTCTAATGCATTCTCAAGTTCACCCATTTTGTCAAGCAATTTTGGAATAACAAATTTGGACCTAGGATCAATTTCGGAATCCTTCCAAACACAAAAATCACAAGATCGTGGACCCTAAGATGAATAACAAAAGGAAATTAATGAATGATAATTTTTCACAACTCAATTAGTGAAAGAATTTTTACTATCATTTACCCCATAGTATGGACAAACCCAATATCTTCTTCCTGGGTTCCGAGGGGTCCAAGCTGTTAACAAAGGCAGCACATAGCCATGGTTGCATCGAATTTCTCCACTTGACTCATTTTCTTCCTCTTCCGTGCAAAGCCTTGTCAAATTCAAGCCTTTTGAAGGCATTGCAACAACTACAACACAACAAGACAATTATATTTTTGATAGTCAGATAATTTGCATTTGCTTTCATAAAATCGGATAATTGGAATTTAGGACAAAGGCATAACAATACTAAAAGAAAGAAATTAGGGTTCTTAAGAAGGAGAAAGGTTAACATTTGCCTTCAAAGATTAAAACTTCAAAAGGGCAATTTGAGGGATTCTTGGCAGAAATTAGATGAACAAGAAGAAATTAGGTTCTTCAATTGGGTTTGGTAAAATATTGGGGAAGAGGGGATTTTACCGTTGGTTGGGGTTATATTAACGTAAAAGATTTATTTATTTCTTTTTTTTGGGTGTTTTCAACGATTAAAAGAGTTAGGACGCGCTCAATTCAGTTGTCAAACACGCGCTGCTGGCCAAGCATAAGGAGGGAGTAAATAAATACAGTTCTTTAAAAAATAGTGGGGTGTTAGGACGCCCGTAAAGTTTAGGTGTGTAAATGACTTTCCAGGACAAGTTGAATGGGGTATTTATGCATTTTCTCTTTAAAAAACTATATATTTTATTGATAGAATATTTGATTAATTAATTAGTATTTCATTTAAATTTTACGTTTACTAATTTTCAAATAAAGATAATATACATTTATATGCTAAAAATCAAACAGTCTTAATCATTTAGTATCCAGATCTTAATACACATCTTAATATTCAGATATATTAGATTCAAATATCTTAATCTTAATATAGATCTTTATATTCAGATTTATTGAGATTTAAATATCTTAATTTTAATATAAATCTTTATATTCAGATCTGTATTCAGATTCAAGACTTGTTAATCTTAATAAAACAAATGATACCTTACACTCCTGGACAAATGATACAGACTTCAAAAGAAGGGATTTTTTCCTATCTATACCATATATGAAACCTTATTACCAAAAATGTTCATAATTGGTTAATTACCCGCCCAGTCCACACTTTTACTACAATTTATATACCAATCCATAATTAGGCAGATTCTCCCATTTAAAACGCGCTAAAAAGAAGGCACGAAATCTGCGTTTGATTCTTTCCACATTAAATTCGAATTTTGAAACGTAAAGAGATCTCATTGCTGCGAAATTCTCTCATTCACTACAATTCTAAAACAACGCAAGCTTCAGGAGCTCCAGTACTCAATTTGCTTTTACAAATTCTACAACGCAATACAAATTGTAGAATTCAAAATTGTTCTTCGTCGACCTCAGTACTCAAATTGTCGAACCTATATCTGTTCTTCATCTCTTTTCTCACAACTACACTAAATCATGTCAAAAATCCCAATAATGCTAAAATTGAATGGAAATTGGGATAACTATGGCAGATCAAGAGATTTTGAAGTTGATGCCATTGTGGTAGATGAGAATGCAAGCTACGGAATTCTGATTTCTACAATTGCAGAACAACTATCGATTGATACATCGGATAAAATTGTAGAAATCAAATACATTATGAACGACAATTGTCCTCCAATGGAGATTAGGAATGATATGGGGGTTCGTGTGTATATGGAGACCAAAAAGGAGAATAAGAACTTAGGTTCGTATCCTTTATGTATAAGCGTAAGAGATTTCAATATGGAATTGACAATCACCAACAATAGCACAAGTGCAGGTATGTTTAATTCGACATTGCAGAGAGTTATTGTGTTAGTGTGTTATCTACAATATTATAACATTTATCTACAAATTAACTACAAAAAACAATGTACTGAAGCTCATAAAGCAATGTCGTTTTCAAAATTATCTACATAGTTACTACATTTATCTCTATGTTGCTGCAGGTTCGTCTGGATCCCTAATGTTACTTGAAATTCCATCCTCACCACCTATAGAGGAATATCAAAGTGAAATAATAACTGAATCTACGCAAACATATATTGAAGAAGGACAAGTTTATCAGGACAAGCAAACTGTAGCTGCTGCAATGAAGAATTTTTCTGTGATGCACAAGTTCCAGTTCAGAGTAAAAAGATCAAGTCATAGAAGGTATGGAGTTATCTGTGGAGAGTAGATCAATAAAAGCAGTGTTTTAGTGAATATATGTGGTTTTTATAAATTGTAGTTAAATTGTAGTTAAACTGTAGTTAATTGTAGTTTTGACGAATTTGTGTTAAAACAGTCCTTTTTGTTGCTTCTACATCTATAGCCTGTNCTTCTTTTTTGATTTTGATGAAGAAGGAGAGACCTTGGGTTTTTTCACAGATGGAATTTTAGAGGAATCTTCAACAAAATCATCATCTATACACAACTCTTTCCCCTTTCGTTTTAGTTGTTTCTCGACTGGTTTATCACCTCCACCAGCATCAACATCGTGCAAATGCTTGCTTCTCATCTCCGCACGGATTTGTCTAAGAGATGAAATACTAGTAGTAGGTTTACTTGCATGTGTCGATTTTGCGTTTTTGGCTGGTGATTTTGGTGTTAAAACACCCAAATCAAAGGATGGGATATCAGCTAATGTAGCTTTTGAAGCTTTTTTTTTGGGAGTGTTGATTTTTTTCATGATTTGGGACTTGAAAAAACAGATGCAACTTCAAAATAGGATTTTGTGAAATTAACTGGAGAAGAAAATTGTAGAATCGTGGGTAACTGATGGTAAACGTGGGTGAGAGGCGAGTATACGAAAATGGGGGAATTAACTGAAGGTAAACGTGGGGGGAGGGGTGTGGGGGGGGGGGTAGGAGAGAGAGGCGGGTAAACGAAAATGGGAGAATATACGCTCCTAAATTAGCGCCTAATATAAATGAAGTATTAATTATACCCTCAATTTAAATTATGGTATATAAATGATAATTTGGTATGCTGAAATATAATTAACACAATACTTAAACATTGAGGATAATAAGGTTTCGTATATGGTATACCAAGGTAAATATCCCTCAAAAGAAACACCATAATGGGCCGGACTGAAAGCGGGCCATTAAAAAAACGGGGGCACCATTGCTACTGCTTTTGCTGCTGCTACCTGACTTTTTGCCCTTTCAAGCTCTAAACTTTAACTCCGTCAAGCCCTAATCTCACTCTCCTCCCACCTCCTTCTGCTGTGAGGTTTAATTTATTCCTCTATTCCTGTGGATCTACCTGTTGCTCGTGAGTTTTTTCCTGTTTTATTTATTTAATTACTTTTGCCTTTTAGGATCTTTTCCCGGCTTTTGCTCTTCGGTCGTGTGTGTGTGTGTGTGTTTGAATTTTTTATGTTTTTGTTGGTTTTGACAGATGATTACCTATAGGTCCGTTGGTACCAATAAAACTTAGGGACCATGTTTTGAATTCTTCCATGTATCTTCGTAGGCGTAGGGAGAAAAAGGAGAAAGAAATCTCCTCAATACAATGGCGAGAAGCCTCATTTCTCATGTCCGCTGCCTCTTCTCAGAAACCCAGTACAGAACCTTCAGTAGCCAAGTGGAGGAACTAAGGAATCGGATTATAGAAGGAAAACCTGGGATCATGACTCCAAACTCGAAACGGACAGGAGCAATAGCCATAAAATGTGGAATGACAGCACTCTGGGACAAATGGGGTGAACGCCTCCCCATCACCATCCTTTGGTTAGATGATAACATTGTTTCCCAGGTCAAAACACCGGAGAAAGAAGGCATCTCCGCCCTACAGGTGAATGAATTATGCTAACTTCTTAAAGACTGAATTTTTGTCGTCCCCCCCCCCCC
>NW_017670951.1:114780-116933 GCF_001879085.1 Nicotiana attenuata
CTAGAAACTAAAATTACTAAATATATACGAAAGGAATCGCCTCCCTACCTACCCCCAACCCACCCCCCCCCCTACCCCCCCCCCCCCCCCCCAAAAAAAAAAAAAAAAAGAAAACTAGAATAAGAAATATTTTGTCAGTGTAACCTGTCATTGTAATCGTTGTGACAACTTTGTGAATGGGTTTTCAAGCCTGAAATAGATATTCTGGTGGCTTTTACAATTAATATTGGTTGAATAAGTTCTTTACTAATCGACCAGAACGTAATAAATAAAAGAAACTTGTTGAATAAATGACATTGAGGACTATATGAATTCCTTACGCTTTGGTGTAGTTCAATTGATCTTTATTTTGCTGGTAGTTAGGTTGGATGTGCTCACAAAAAGGAGAAGCATTTGACAAAACCTGAAGTAGGTCATTTTAGAGCACAAGGTGTGCCCATGAAGAGAAAGCTAAAGGAATTTCCTGTTACAGAAGATGCACTTCTTCCTAGTGGAACGAGCATCAGCGTCCGCCATTTTGTTCCGGGCCAGTATGTGGATGTTACTGGAATTACAAGAGGGAAAGGCTTTCAGGTGTGGAGTAATCTTGATTGTGTTTATTGTTTGATTAGTCGTTTTCTATTGCTCTTTGCCTGTTATGGACTTCCTCACTTCACTATAGGATATTAATGTTTTGGATATGAACTCTCTAAGCATTAGCTAATCGTAGAAAGATTTTTTTGTTTGTGGAACAAAATTCCACCTTTCTACTTTCTGTTCCACCTCTTATTATGCAATTTGAACTGTCATTGTTGTCTCGCTATTGGAGGGTGTATCTCGTTGTATGAACTGTACTAAAGATGGGAAATTTCATGTGCAGGGTGGGATGAAAAGATGGGGGTTTAAAGGTATGCCTGCATCACATGGTGCTTCATTATCCCACAGAAGTATTGGTTCTACAGGTCAAAGAGATGCTCCAGGAAAGGTAGGTATTACCTTTTCTTCAATTTTATTTAGTAATTTACGGTGCTTAAGTTTTATTTTTACAATTAAATAAGTTGGCACTTGCTACACGCCTCATTTGGTCTAAAGAATGCTCAAAAGCCTGTGACACTTTAAATTAGTTTGGAGCTTTAACCTCTCATCTGGGGCAGAGAACTTACATTGCCAAATTGCATTTGATACCCTTGATTAGCTAATTTGGCTAACTGGTTTATTTGAAGTAAATGAACAATTGCTTTTGGATAATGCTGTCGTGGAATCTAGTTAATGTGACAAGCTTCTGCTTACATTTGTATTTATTTCTTTAAAGGTATTTAAAGGGAGAAAGATGCCTGGGCGCATGGGTGGAGTGCAACGAACTGTTAAAAATGTTTGGGTCTACAAGATTGATCCTGCCAGAAACTTGATGTGGGTCAAAGGCCAGGCAAGATTTGAAACTCTTTCTCGTTTTCTTTAAACTTGAAACAAGTGGATATGAGAGTTATCCTCCCGTATGCATTATTTAAATATAATTCTCTTTCTTGTGCAATCTTTCAGATGAAATTCTATGCATTCTAACTCATATTGACTAAGAGTTGTAACTTATTCAGAAAAGAAGAGAGAGGTAAAGAGAGAGCGATAGTTGGTACTGTAACGTGGGCAATCAACATTACTCCCCCCCCCGCCCCCACCACCACCACCCACCNAATTAGCTGCTCATTTTGCTAAATATTTGATTTGAAGTAAACGAACAGTTGCTTTTGGATAGTGCTGTCGTGGAATCTAGTTAATGTTACGAGCTTCTGCTTAATTTGTATTTTTTCCTTTAAAGGTATTTAAAGGGAGAAAGATGCCTGGGCGCATGGGTGGAGTGCAACGAACTGTTAAAAATGTTTGGGTCTACAAGATTGATCCTGCCAGAAACTTGATGTGGGTCAAAGGCCAGGCAAGAATTTGAAACCCTTTTCGTTTCTTTTTAAACTTGAAACAAGTAGGTATGAGAGTTATCACATTGTACTCATAATTTGATTATAATTCTCTTTCTTGTGCAATCGTTCAGATGAAATTCTATGCGTTCAAACTCAATTTGACTAAAAGAGTTGGTAATTTATCAAAATAAAAAAAATAAGAGATGGAGAGAGAGAGAGAGAGAGCTAGTGCAGTGTAACATCAGCAATCAACATTGTAATCCC
>NW_017670951.1:117299-153432 GCF_001879085.1 Nicotiana attenuata
ATATATATATATATATATATATATATATATATATATATATATATATATATATATATATATATATATATATATAACATATTAAAAGCACGAATGCCCTTAGTGAAATGTTGTTTGTCTTTTTTACCTTTTAAAAATAAAGTTCATACTAGATAATAGTCATTTAATTATTTTTCTAATTTTTAGGTATTTAAAATCTACTAAATTTTATTTACCAAATCTTTCCTTATTTGCAATATGTACAAAATCCTAATATTTAAAACTTTAAAATCTATTCATATTTCATCATTTTAATTAAACACAAATGTCGAATAAACACATAAAACTGATCACTAACCTAAATATCTCAACTTTTATGCAAATTATCTTGCACGTATAAACCAATTGACGATGGAATAATCATTATTAAAAGATAATGAATACTTATGTAGGCCTACTTATATAATTAAATAAGGAAATATATATAAATATTCGAGCTATATATGTCATATAGGAGTGCTAAAATAAAAATACACTCATGTACAAATTGAAATGAGGGAAGTATCACATATGTATAGGAAAATATCAAACTTCTGTAGGGCAAAGTGTCTTTATTGAGTAATTAAATTATTAAGATTAGTAATAATTATATTCAAAAACTTAGATATTTTTTATTTTTCTTTATAATAACTCGAACATAATTTTTAATATAAAATTTACATAATTCTTTTAAAAATTCATACTCATTAAGCGGGAGTACACGCGCAACGCGCGTACCCTAAAAAATAGTAATTACAGACAGGTATATCATCATTCTACGATCTTTTTTTCCGCTTCTTAATCCAAAAGCTTCCAACTTGATGAAATTAGAATGATACTTTTAGTACTTCGACTATGACCTAACAAGATAAACCTAAAACCTGCGGACTTGTCTAATATCAACATATATGGACGCCTCACATTAGATTTCCTTACCAACAAAATTTGCTTTTCAATTATATACAAACTACAAACTTTCAGAGCCAATTAATTTCATTCATTTCTATTCACGTTTAATGATGTTTTATATCTAACTCCCCAATCTCAATCTCGTTTCACTAACCACTCACCAAATTTCACAAGTCTAAATCCAACACTATACTTTGACATCCGTGTATGGGTTCAAATCAGATCGAAGAAATTCAGCACGCGGAGATGATTATCATGAGTGATTCGCAAATCAACACGGGTAATTTGGTCGAGATCAATCAGTGATCAATAGAACGAGCCGCTGAGCGGTCCATCAGGGTCGAAGTCGAGCAGCATAGATAGAAGTGACGGCTAGTTTTGTATTGGGATCTTCAGAGGGAATATTCTATTGAATATTCTCTCTGTTTGTACTTTTAGGGTTCTTTGGGAATATCCCATATAAATAGTATGAGAAATAAGACAAAAGGCATGTGATATTCCATATGATAAGAACTCTTTTGAAAAGCAAGCTCTCTAGATAAATACAAAGAACAACTTTCTGAATAGATTCAACCTTTTTGGATTATCTCTTGTCATTTCCACCAGATCCGAAAAAGTATACAATATTCTCTTATATTCTCGTCATTCGTCACTATCAGAGGAAGGAATCATTCATCTCATTCAATATTGGGCGATCTTCCTCCTTATTTACATTTAGTGCCATTTATTGCCATTTAATATCCGATATCTCTAACACAATATTATATTCGGCGCATTTAATATTGGCACATTAAATTTGTCTCGCCACTGCCCACTTCATCTACACCGTTAACCTAAGATATGTAGTGTTATTAGCTTCAACTAAGATTGTCCCCCTTTAAAAACTGATTAATTAGTTTAACCAAGGATTATCATTTTTTGGTCAAACAATTTGGCGCCGTCTATGGGGATTTCCTAGTCAAAGTCTTAGTTCCTTTCAAATCTAAAAGAAAACAACGCAAAACTTTGTCTTTTCTTGCATGCATAGTTTAACATGGTAGGTAATGGAGAAGAAAGGATGAAGGAAATAGCCAGTCTTACCACCACCCCCCTAAACACCATCAACGAGGTCACTGAAATAGATGCTGAGGAAGTGATGCCAAACGCCTCCCTGGGCGGAGTGGTTCATCCCTTCCACACGGCAACATCACAACCGCACACGGAAAAGGGGCCTCTACGTCCACAACGGAAGAGGCACCACCAGCGGTGAAAAAGCTGCTCGAAGCGTGGTTGACGAACACGCTAAGTTATTCATTTCCGCAATAAATGATGCGGTCCGCGAGGAGGTTGAAAAACTGCTGGATAACGGCTCTATTAGAGAATCAAAGTACCCCCCAATAGGTCGCCAACGTGGTCATGGTGAAAAAGAAGAACGGAAAATGGCGGATGTGCGTGGACTTCACGGATTGAACAAAGCATGCCCAAAAGATTCATTCCCACTACCCCATATCGACCAGCTCATTGACGCAACAGCCGGGCACGAGCTATTAAGCTTCTTAGACGCCTACCCGGGCTACAACCAGATCCTCGTGGAGGAGGAAGACCAGGAAAAGACCACCTTCATCACCCACCAGGGGACGTATTGCTACAGGGTGATGCCTTTCGGACTGAAAAACGCAGGGGCGACGTATCAAAGGTTGGTGACAAAAATATGCAAAGACCAACTCGGCAAAACCATGAAGGCCTACATCGACGACATGTTGGTCAAGTCAAAAAGGAAAGAGGATCATATCGACCACTTGAAAGAGGCCTTCGACATACTCAGACGATATGGTATGAAGTTGAACCCCGAAAAGTGCGCCTTCGGCATAACCTCGGGAAAGTTCCTCACCTTCTTAGTATCACAACGAGGCATCAAGGCCAACCCCGACCAAATCAAAGCTATAGAAGGAATACCCGAGAACTTAAACAGTAAGAAACAGGTACAGAAGGTGATCGGCCGTATAGCCCCCTGTCGAGATTCATCTCACGATCCTCCAACAGGTGCCATAAAATTTTTTGGCGTACTCAAGAAGGACAATGGACTCCAATGGAACTCCGAGTGAATTGACGCCTTGAAAGAGTTAAAGGCGTACCTATCTTCACCCCCACTGCTCGCTAAAGCGGAACCTGGAGAATGTCTCTTCATTTACCTAGCCGTGTCCGATGTGGCAGTGAGTTCGGTCTTGGTCTGAGAAAACAAAGGTACGTAATCCCCTATCTTTTATATTAGCAAAACCTTGGTTGACGCCAAGACAAGGTATCCACACCTCGAGAAGCTGGCCCTGGCTTTGGTCGTAGCTTCACGAAAGCTGAGACCCTCTTTTCAGTGCCACCCCATCTCGGTGGTCACGACCTTTCCCCTGAAGAGTATTCTGCATAAACCCGAGTAGTTGGGTAGATTGGCCAAATGGGCCATAGAATTGAGCGAGCATGATATAACCTATAGCCGGGAACGGCGATAAAGTCGCAAGTGCTCGCCGACTTCGTCGCTGACTTCAGCACAAAAGTAATGCCTGAAGTTGAAAAGAAAGCCGCACGTACTTCCCCTAAAATACGCGACCTATGGATTTTGTATACCGATGGCAACTCTAATGCATCGGGATCTGGACAAAGATCCCTGCTCGAGGTCCCAACAGGCGAAGTAATTCGCCAGTCCATAAGATGCCCAGATATGACTAACAATGAGTGCGAGTATGAGGCCGTGATTGTAGGACTAAAGTTAGCACTCAAGTATGGAGCGAAGTGAGTCATCCTACATTGCGACTCTCAGCTCGTCGTCAATCAAGTCACAAGGACTTTCTAAATCAAGGAACAAAGACTACAAAAATACTAGGCCGAGATCTGCAAGCTGTTACTCGAGTTCGACGAATGCTAGCTCGACCAAATCCCTCGAGCGCAGAATATCGAAGTAGATGGCCTTGTCAAACTAGCAACAACCACTAAAAGCATAACCAGAGAAGGGAACGTGGTCACTCTCCTCCACTCATCGATCAATCAAATCGAGGTACGAACTATAAACCTAACTTGGGACTGGCGCAATCGTATTGTCACATACTTGTAGGATGGCGTGCTTCCAGATGATAAAAAAGAAGCCAAAAAGCTTCAAATGGAGGCGGCCAGGTACAACGTCATAAACAACAACTCGTACAGAAGAACGTATAGCGGCCCCCTAGTGAAATGCTTAGGCCCAAACCAGGCACGACGCGTTCTAGAAGAAGTCCACGAAGGTCATTGCGGAGCTCAAACCGGCAATCGAGCTCTAGTCAGATTCCTCATACGAGCAGGCTACTACTGGACCACAATGAAAAAAGAGGCCGCCGACTTCGTAAAAGAATGTGAACAATGCCAAAGCGCCCCCATGATCCACCAAGCGGGCGAGAACCTCCACTCAGTCACCTCGCCTTGGCCTTTCATCAAATGGGGGATGGACATCGTCGGACCCCTCCCAGCAGGACGAGGTAATGTACGATTTCTTTTAGTTTTAACTAACTATTTTTCCAAGTAGGTGGAAGCAGGTGCATTCGCCCAAATACGCGAGCAAGAAGTGATCGCCTTCATATGGAGGAATATCACGTGCCGCTTCGGCCTCCCCAAAGAAATCAGTTGTGACAACGGGCCTCAATTCACTGGAAAAAAGATCGCCGAGTTCTTCGAGAAATGGCATATCAAAATAATACTCTCCACGCCATATCATCCTGTGGGCAATGGGCAAGCGGAATCCTCCAACAAATCAATATTTAATATGATGAAGAAAAAGCTCGAGGGCGCCAAGGGACTATGGCCGGAATTACTGCAAGAAGTGCTATGGGCATACCGCACAATGCAAAAAACAAGTACAGGAGAAACACCTTACCCATTAGTCTATGGAGCTGATGTAGTAATACCAGTCGAGGTCGGAGAATCAAGTCTAAGATACCCACACGAGCGCGGGCCGAGAAATGACGAAAGCGGGAGACAAGACCTCGATGAGGCTGAAGAACGAAGAGACATGACTTACATAAGGATGGTCGCCCAGAAACAACAGGCAGAGCGATACTACAACAAAAAAGCCAAGGTCAGACTGCTCAAAGTCGGGGACTACGTACTCAAGGCCAAAACATAGGCAAGCAAGGATCCACGAGAAGGAAAGCTAGGAACAAATTGGGACATCCCATACAAAATTACGGCGACAGCAAGCAAAGGGTCGTTTCAACTGGAAACGATGGAAGGAAAACTACTACCAAACAACCGGAACATCTCTAACCTCAAGTACTTCAACTTCTAAGGAAAGATGTTCTCCGAGCCATACTCTTTTTCCCTTACCTGAGTTTTGTCCCAATTGGGTTTTCTCGGGGAGGTTTAACGAGGCGACGAGGAGGACATTTTGGAGTTAAGCACAAGCAGGTGAGAACACAAGTTAGCCAGTTCATTGCTCGACCCCTCGAATACTTCTCCAGGTTGACCAATGAAGGGACTAGATAGACTGGGACTGAAATACTAGCCCAAAAAACATGTAATCTTCTCCGATATATATATATATATATATATATATATATATATATACAAGTACATGATGTTCGCATACGTCTCCACCAAGTTTAACACTGCGCCAATTAAGATACTCACATTCGACCTCGCTCGAATTTAACTCGCTTTTACCTCGTTTGAATTAATTAAGAGTAACATTCGACCTTTCTCGAATAACCTCACATTCGACCTCATTCGAATTAATTAAGAATAATATTTGTCCTGACTCGAATTTAACTCTCTTTCAACCTCGTACGAATTAATTAAGAGTAACATTCGACCTCGCTCGAATCAACTCACATTCAACCTCGCTCAAATTAATTAAGAGTAACATTCGACCTCGCTCAAATTTGACTCTCTTTTGACCTCGTTCGAATTAATTAAAAGCAACATTCGACCTCGTTCGAATCAACTCACATTCGACCTCGTTCGAATTAATTAAGGGTAACATACGACCTGACTCGAATTCAACTCGCTTTCAACCTCATTCGAACTAATTAAGAGTAACATTCGACCTCGCTCGAATTAAACTTACATTCGACCTAGCTCGAATTTGATTCACAGTTAACCTCGTTCGAGTTGATTATGGCGACGTTTGACTTCGCTCGAACTAATCAAAGACACACTCGATCACGTTTTAGCTAACGCCTACTAACACAATTCTTTTAATCAAGGCGATCAATTGAGGAAAATATTCAAGGAAAAAACAGAAGACTCGGAAATAAACAACAAAAATAGCATTCCAAAACAAGAGGTATCATACAAGGCCCGAACAGATGCCTACAAAAGTAAAAACAAAAGATTACAAAAAGCATTACTTAGCAGCATCGCCCCCACCATCGTCCCCACCACCATCCTCGTTGTTCGAGTACTCATCATCGTACCAACCACCTTGCTCGATCCCGTCCAATCCATCTCCACATTGCCCGCCCACAGCGTGGTGGGATCATAACCACAGGAGACTCGAGCTACGCGCGCCTTGGCACGAGCATCCTCGAACTCAACCTCAGAAACTCTCCCTACCGTCATCAAGTCCTTGAATATGTCTAGCTAGGCCTTGATGTAACGACCCGACCGGTCGTTTTGCTTTTTAGAACCCCGTTCCCCTAAATAAGACTCCCCGTATATGCTTTTACTATTTTATGACTTGCGGGGATGGTTAGTCCGGGATTTAGAAGGGTTCGGGTTGAAATCGGAACACTTAGTTCCTTAAGGTTGGCTAAAAAAGCCAAGTTTGACTTTGGTCAATATTTTGAGTAAACGGCCTCGGAATCGGGACTTAACGTTCCAATAGGTTCGTATGATTATTTCGGACTTGGTCGTATGTTCGCATCGGGTTTTGGATGACCCGGGAGCGTTTTGGCGCTTAATAGTGAAAGTTTTTTTTTAGTAAATCCATTAGGCAGGTGCCTAGGGCTAGTTTTATTAATAATAAGAAAAAGCAAAAAAGAACCACATAGGAATAGTACAAATAAGGGGGACAATAGCACCAGTAGTGTTAACTCTATGCCTTGGCTATATAATACTCCTCTACGCCTCACAATGCCCTAATGGTTGTCGATGCCCCCTTTTTCTAAAGGGGAAATCGGGTTTATGACATTTGGGCTGACAACTCTTTTCCTTTTGGGAATTGGGTTTGCAATTTAGAAGAGTCGCCACCTAATGATTAAGTGCATTAGGACACTAAGAAATTCAAAAGAGAAGAAGAACCAGAGAATGGGTAAGGGCTTGAAATTATCTCGGGGGGAAGGTGTTAGGCACCCCCCAAGATCCACTAGTGTGGTTCCCGGCCATGCTACAATTGTGACTTTGAATGGAAACAACAAGCAGGCAAACAAGACAACTTTCACATAATGATTGCAACAAGGAAAGTATAAAAATTAAAAAGCGTGTTGAAGTTTAGAAATAGGCGATTTCATAATTGTTTAAAGGATGTATAAGTGCAGAAAGGGGGGTCAAATAATTGGTACAAATAATCAAACCAAGGAGTAAAAGAGGCGGAGGTTCGGAGAAAAAAACAGTGCTGGAAATTAAATATCTAAAAGAGACTTTTAAATGATTGAAGTAAAAGAAGGAGTTTTAAGAACTGAAAAGTTATAGCTTTTATAAAAATTCTGAAAAAAAAGAAAATAAACAAGTAAAGAGGGAGGGGGGTCCTAGGTTTATAAATAACATCGATCACCCCACGCAACACCCGGTAACTATTTATACACGTGGTGTTATCGTGTGGTCATCATATCCATGTCTACCCTTACCCACCCCGTTAAAGTATTAAATCGTTGAATGGTCTCGTTACTTATTGCATGCTATTACCCGCCCCAATCCTATCAGTCCCGGAGGCAGTTGGGACTACTAATCCTAAAGGGAAGGGAGATTGGCTTTTCAGAGTTTTAAAAGGACAAAAACCTAGTGCGACAAACAAAACACATAAAGCAGTAAAAGGGGAAGCACATAGCAGTTAAAGGCTCAAATAGGCCTCCTCATTCAAAGCAACAAATTATTTAGCATGACTTACAGGTACTGATTAGGTATGATTAAATTTAAAGCGTTAGGACAGGCTGATTTATCACATATTTCTCAGATGAGGAATCCGAATTAGCCTTGTCTGGTTGTAGTTTATCAAAACTGACACAGCTAATTAATCAACTAATGGTTTGCCTAGGTGAGGCCTATAGACATGATATCTAACATAGCGTACTGATTTTAAAGAAAAGATTACTGGTTTTATAAACAAAAGATCTGCAGATTTTAAACGACCTTGTGGCTGATTTTAGACTCATGGATGAAATAGACGAAACTGATTCAGTTGATTACTCCTATAGACATGATTTCTAAGCATTATTGGTTTTAAACGATTACATAAATGCAAGATTCCTATAGGCATGGTATCTAGAATGAAGTTGATTATAATTAGACCTATGATGGTTTGCCTAATGACATGTATATGCATAAGTGCAGAAAACCTATGATCATGATTTATATATGCGGAAATGCAGAAACTTAGAGACAGGATTTCTATATGCAGAAATGCAAAAAAAACTTATAGGCAGAATTTCTAAGATGAGAATGCAGAAGTGCAGAAATTTATAAGTAACCTTATGAACAAATTATCTACATGAATGCAGGAATTTATAAGTAACCTATAAGTATGTTGTCTATATGAACGCAGGAATCAGAAAATCCTATAGGCAAGTTATCTACCCTTTGCATGCATTCATTCCCATTCTTTTCCACTAGCCATCCCCAATAGTTATTACAAATTATTACAGACCCGAGTGGATCAAGAAAAGTGAAAAAAAATTACATCAGAAACTCAAGCTACAACCAAACAGCCTAATTCAGACTCAAAGTCCAACAATATGAGATAAACCAACTTCCAGGATCCGATTTCCAAAAGCCTTTCTCATGTTTGGGATGTATCAAAGTACCCAAGAGTCTCAAAGGGGCTCCGGGCAATGCTTACACCCCAAATGCATTGCAGAATTAGATCATGGTGCAGTGTGGAAAGGCCAGCCCTCAAATGTCCAAGTTCAGAGGGAACTCAAGGTCCTAAAGCAGGGCTCATAGGAGGGAGGCAGAACTTAAGAGTTTATGAGTAAGTGTAAGTGCATAGAGGGGAATTAGGGAAAGCCATGGCAGACTGGTGGTCATGCCCAGCAATTAAGAGTGCCGGCACACCCCTGACCAGCCTGTTAGCCAAATATGAGGAGTTAGGATCCATTGAGGACCAGGTTCTGACCTGGGCAGTAATTTGGATACTGCCAGGCCAAGAAACTTAACTCAAACACATAAAGGGAATATGGGGTAGGGATTCACAATAGAAACAGGTGCAAGGAAAGAACATATATGGTTTAATCACTGAACATGAGCAGCAAAGTAAACAAGAGTGCTGAAACTATAAAGTAAACACATAGGGGGTGAGGCATAAAATTGAATCAGAACATACCGGTCTCAGGGAAAACAAGTAAAAGCAGTAATCTCGAAAAGGCCAAGTTGCAAGCAAAGCAGAGTGTTGAAAGAGTATTGAATTCAAAGCAGTATTGCAAGTGTGTAAGTATTGAATTGGGAGTTAAGGATTGGTAGTGTCCGTCCCCTTAAAAGTGCAGAAGGGCAGTCCCTTTTATAGTGCAGAAAACAAGTAAGAGAGGCAAGGAAATAACATTGAAATCAATCTCCCTTTGGTTAAGGGAAATAACATTGAAATCAATCTCCCTTGTGCTAAATATGGCAAGGGAATCAATCAAACAGCTAGTGAAACCAAAATTACAAGTTCAATTAGAAATGAACCAAGTCAGGAAACGTAAAGGAAGTTCAATCAAAGAAAATCAGTGACAATCTGTCAGCCTTTTTAAAAGGATTTCAGAATCAATCAATTAGTTGGTAAACCTTTTGAAAGAGGAGTTTCTCATATATAAAGCACACAAATAAGTGAATCAAGAAGGGATTGTCAAGTTATTTGGAAGAGAAGTTAATCAAAGAGAGGCTTAGAATCATAAGCAAAAGTGGTATAAGTCTAGTTTGCAGACTCAAAACGAGTCTGGGGGTCTAGGGTCCCAAAACAGAACCCTAACTCGCACACAAATCAAAATTGCCAAGAAACCCCCAAATCCTAGGGTTTTCGAATTGAATCAGACATAGAGGTGAGAAAGCAAGCTACTTGAGAGAGGCTTAGAAGTCTTTTCCAAAGACTTATGAGAAACAAACATACATGATAGAAAAGAAAACTAATTCAAGGTCATGAGAACATGTTTGAGAAAACCCGGAATTTACACAGGTTCGGAAGAAAGAGATGATACGATCTTAAACAAAAGTAGATGAAATATGCTTAGTAAGAACACAAACAGATTCAGTAAAGTAAACAAAAATCAAAGAACTCGACCGTAAACCCATATAGGAAAGAATAAGGAAAACAACACGGATTAACATGTGAGCGCAGGAATAACATGTAGAGTAGAAAAAAGAAAATAGAAGAACAGTACATGCGTAGCAAAAGAAGTCAGACAAACACACATAAGGAAAGAACAACAGCGTTAGAAAGACACTTTTGAAAACCTTTCAGAAACCCTAAATCGAAAGAAAAAATGATTTTGAAAAATGAAATTTGGGGAAAATATTTTAAACGTTCAATAGAACATAGACATGTTCCAGATCTAAGAAAATAAGCAAGTAAAGAACCTCGGACAGCTTAGGGTTGCAGAGAAAAACCCTAGGAATGAGAAAGGTCTTGAGGAAAGTCAGATCCTGAGTCGAAAAGACTTATATTGCTCGAATATGCCGGAGTAATGGCCGGTGAAGCCATAGATCTACAGATCTGAGAAGGTCTTGGAGAGAACCATCGAAGTCAGGTTTCACAGCCTTGAATAGCTTAGGTCTAATGGTGAGGAAGGGTGAGTACAAACCATCCGTGGCCTGAGACGCCATGGATTCCGGTGGAAATCCGGTGAAATAAGGTGGGAGACGATTAGGGTTCCAGGAAGGTTCGAGAGAATTTGAGAGACGAAGGGGTTCAAAGGCGGCGTCTCAGACGAAAGGAATTAGGTTGGGGGGGTTTGGAGACAAAAAAAGGAAAGGGCAACTGGGTGGGTTTTTTTAATCGGGTTAGGGGTCGGGTAATTTAGGGATTGGGCTGGTTTAATTTGGGGCGGAATTGGGTCAAATTAAGGGCCAAAATTTAAAGGAAATGGGGGTTGTAATTGAAATAGAAATGGGCTAAATATTAAATATCCAATTTTCCCCTTTTATTTTATAAAAATAGTGAAAATGATTTTAAAAGCAAATTAAAAGTACTGAGCTAATTAATAATACATAAATATTAATTTAAAAATACTGTAGCTACTTTTACAATTATAAAATACTATTAATCGTAAAATAGGCTATAATTGCAATTATATGCAATTTAGCTTTAAAAATACCAAATAAATTTGTAAAAATATACAAAAATTACCTTAATTATATTTTGGTGTAAATATGAGAATAAAATAATTTATTCACAAAAATAATAGTTTTGGGGAATAATTACTGATTTTTGTACTGCTAAAATGGACAATAAATTGATTGTTAAATCTTTAAAAATTAGGGAAAAATACCAAAACTCTTGGGCATGCTTATATATGTATGTACATGCTATTTTGAAAGTATTTTGTATATAAAAATACCTAGGGAAAAATTGGGTATCAACAACTGCCCCTCTTTACCGGGAAAGGATGAAAGAGTTGTCGGGTAAAGATATGATGGCCAATTTTGATCGAACGCTACGATTTGAAGAATTTTGACCGAGCTCTGGTTCCTAAGCTGCCTACATATCCCTGGTCTTACAGGAATCAGGCCATATGTATTTCGGGATCCATAGGCGGAATATGCCGATGGAGATTTTCGAAAAGCGGACACGATGTTCAGGTTGAGAAGGATGGTCAGAGTCTGATAGGCTGCGGGAACTGGAGCGGGATCGCTCCTGCTGAGACGGCCGTTGCTATCCAGTTTACCTGCAAATGAGCAATGCGAATATATATTATGCATAAATTTAAACGTGATGCAAGTTCCCATTGGACCATGAATGTTGTCTTTGGACGGTTAGGATGACGTCCTTAGACCATGACGTCCTGGGCCATGAAGCGTATGATAAAGGATTCGCAGGCTATGAAATGATGCTCTCGGGCTATGAGAATGATGCCTTCGAACTATAATGCCTTTGAATAATGATATGCAAAAGACAAAATGGGGTCCTCATGCCATGGCATGACGTTCTCGGGCTATGAAAATGGTGCCTCCGAACAATGACGCCTTTGGACAATTTGGCGATCTTTCAGCCCATGAAAATGCAGGATTTGGCGATCTTTCAGCCGATGCAAGACTTAAATGAAGTGGCGATATTTCAGCCGATGTAAGATTTAAATGAAGGTGGCGATCTTTCAGCCGATGTAAAGCGTAAATATGAATGGCGATCTTCCAGTCGATGCAAGACATAAATAGAAATGGCGATATTTCAGTCGATGCAAGATTTAAAAATAGAGGTGGCGATATTTCAGCCATGCAGATGGAGGTAGAGCTTAACCTCGGAAGGCAGAATGGTAGCCTTATGCAATGCAGAAAATGCAAATGGAGATAGAGCTTAACCTCGGAAGGCAAAATAATAGCCTTACGCAATGCAGAAAATGCAGACGGAGACAGAGCTTAGTCTCGGAAGGCAGAATAGTAGCCTTATGCAACGCAGAAAATGCGGATGGAGGTAGAGCTTAACCTCGGAAGGCAGAATAGTAGCCTTATGCAATGCAGAAAATGCAGATGGAGGTAGAGCTTAACCTCGGAAGGCAGAATAATAGCCTTATGCAATGCAGAAAATGCGGATGGAGACAGAGTTTAGTCTCGGAAGGCAGAATGGTAGCCTTATGCAAATGGAGAAAATGCAGATGGAGGTAGAGCTTAACCTCGGAAGGCAGAATAGTAGCCTTATGCAACGCAGAAAATGCGGATGGAGGTAGAGCTTAACCTCGGAAGGCAGAATAGTAGCCTTATGCAAATGCAGAAAATGCAGATGGAGGTAGAG
This sequence comes from Nicotiana attenuata, assembly GCF_001879085.1. NCBI lineage: Eukaryota > Viridiplantae > Streptophyta > Magnoliopsida > Solanales > Solanaceae > Nicotiana > Nicotiana attenuata. Next base: position 130,294 of record NW_017670951.1, read on the forward strand.
CTTAACCTCGGAAGGCAGAATAGTAGCCTTATGCAATGCAGAAAATGCAGGTGGAGGTAGAATTTCTTAGCTGTTGGCTTGATAGCTGATAGCTGATTGCGATATTGTGGCTGCTGGGGATATCATGTACGGATAGCAATTCCAAAGGATGCATTTCTGAAAAGTATGAGTGCATAAATATACTTGGTGATTTGCGACTTAGGTGCCTGTATCCAAAGAAAAATCGTGAGTTTTGTAGAGGGGGGAAGGTTAGTTCGTATTCCCCGTGGACTTTGCTCGTCCTACTTGGCTTTGTTTTCGGTGATGTTGTGTATCATTGGGGTAGCGTCGCTAAACAAAGCAATTTGATAGTAGCTATACGTGATTTAGTAAAGTATAACATAAATGTATAATTGAGAAATAATTTTTCTTTAGATGAGCCGACGACTGTGACGCGGTCCAAGACGTTGCAACCTTTCTCGCTCCGGAATTTTGAGGGTCCTCCTCAAAATTCTGCCCCAGTTTACTGGGTTGCTGCTTCTGACGGCTGCTTGCGGTAAATGGCTGAAATCAACTTCGGAATTTCGAGGGTCCTCCTCAAAATTCTGCCCTAGTTTCCAATATCGGGGGAAATGATGATTTTATTGAATTGTGACCGAACCCATAAGGCTGCCTACGTATCCCCTCTTAAACGGGAATCAGGTCAGGCGTAGTTCAAATTACATCAAATAAGGAAATCATAAATGTTACACATAGTATCGCTTTACTGCATCCGAATTTATCGGCTTTGGCCAAACTTCTCCGTCCATTTCTGCGAGTATGAGGGCTCCTCCTGTTAGAACCCGGTGAACCATGTATGGACCCGGCCAGTTGGGAGAGAATTTCCCTTTGGCTTCATCTTGATGTGGAAAGAATTTCTTCAATACCAGCTGTCCTGGTGTGAATTGCCTTGGCTTGACTCTTTTGTTGAAGGCTCGGGACATTCTGTTCTGATAAAGTTGACCATGACAAACTGCGTTCATTCTTTTTTCCATCTATGAGGGCTAACTGCTCGTAGCGACTCTTTACCCATTCTGCGTCGTCGAGTTCTGCTTCCTGTATGATTCTCAACAAGGGAATTTCTACCTCGGCGGGAACGACTGCTTCTGTATGAAGGCTGTTTTCTCAGCATCTTCCTTATCCATCCATATCTGATGGTACCCGGCAAAACAATCAATGAATAACTGCAGCTCATGCTTGGCGCAGTTGTCAATCAAGATGTGTATATTTGGCAAGGGGAAGTCGTCTTTGGAACTGGCCCGGTTGAGGTCCCGGTAGTCGACACAGACTCTAACCTTCCCGTCCTTCTTCGGTACTGGCACGATGTTGTCTAACCATATTGGATACTCTACTACCCTGAGAACCTTGGCTTTGACTTGCTTGGTAACTTCTTCCTTGATTTTTAAACTCATGTCAGGCTTGAACTTCCTGAGCTTCTGCTTCACTGGCGGACATGCAGGATCGGTCGGCAGTTTGTGAGCCACGATAGATGTACTGTGACCGGTCATATCATCATACGACCAGGCGAATATGTCCTCATACTCCTTCAGGAATTTCGTGTACTCCTCCTTTTCTGATGGTGACAAATGAACACTGATACGTGTTTCTTTGACATTTTCTGCATCTCCCAAATTAACAACCTCAGTCTCGTCCAAGTTAGACTTAGGTCTATTCTCGAAATCCTCAACCTCTTTAATAACCTCTTCTGGTATATCATCTTCTTCGAGTCTATATCCGTTTGTTGTGTTGTCTCGTTGCATGTCATAATCGTCTGTTCGTCAAGATAAGTAATAGTAATGTTGTTTAAGTAAAGTAATGAGAGGAAATAATAAGAGACAGATTTGTAAGAAAAATGAAATACTTTAATAAATTCCATAAGTGTTTTGAACATTGGAGCTCTTTCTTGTGAAAAATAAAATGCGAAAGAAAATAAACTAGTAAAGCAAAATAATGCGTGGTGCTTTGTTCAGCCTTGCTACCCCGAGGCGCGCCGGGCTCTGGTGGTTCTGACAGTCCAATTGTTGAGGCGTGCTCCTCTGCTTACAGCCTGTATAGAAGGGCCTTCCTCCCCCTCCTCCTAAAAATGACATAACAGTCCATATCATCCTCTTCTAAGAACAAATTCCTCATTGCTGCTAATGCTTCCTCTTCTTCTAAACCATAGATGACTTCCGCTGGTTGAGAAGTCTGTTCTAGACGGAGTATCGACTGCTCCAATGGATAGTAAGGGCCACACCAGGGTGGCGACCAATCCTTGAATTCTTCCTAGGTATACTCATATCCCAATCCGAAGGAGGTGCCATGCTTCTTGAGCTTGATGGGCTTAGCGATTCCTTGGATATTTTTGCCAAGTCCTTTGCCAAGTTCATACCCGTACCAGTTCAATATGCTTTCGATTTTGTTATCCCACCATTTGTCCTTGTCCACGGTATTGACTCGCTCAATGTGGTGGTAGGTTTTCTCCGCCTATCTTTCTTTTTCCTCCGATTGCTGGGATGGTCTGGCGACTGTATATGGGATTGCTACCGTCGCCATGAATAATCACCTCTTGGTGATTCCACTCAAACTTCACCACCTGATGTAGGGTTGATGCTACAGCCCCAGCGGCATAGATCCAGGGATGTCCAAATAGCAAGTTGTAAGATGCTGGGATATCTATTACTTGAAAGTCGACATCGAACCAAGTAGGTCCCATTTGCAGACACAAACTGATTTCCCCAATAGTGGATCTTTGGGAACCATCGAAAGCCTTGACACTGATGGCTCCATCATTGATCTCGTACAGGCTCTTTCCTAATGTTTTGAGAGTCACCAATGGACAAATATTGAGGTTGGACCCTCCGTCAATCAGAATCCAGGTGATAAAATAATCCTCACATTGCACAGTGATGTGCAACGCCTTGTTGTGGCTTAAACCTTCCGGTGGCAACTCATCTTCGTGGAAAGTGATTTTGTGACTCTCCAATACCTGCCCTACCATATTTGCCATTTCTCCTCCCGTGGTGTTGCTCGGTACATATGCCTCACTTAGTACTTTTAACAAGGCATTCTTATGTGCATCGGAGCTTTGCAGCAGAGCTAGGATAGAGATCTGTGCCGGTGTTTTATTCAATTGGTCAATGACTGAGTATTCCTTTGCTTGTATCTTTCTCCAGAGGTCATCGGGCCCAGTTTCGGTGATGGCTTGTCGACCAGAGGTCTGCTTACTCGACTCAACCAAGTGTTCCGGAGTATAAACCCTGCCGGTTCTTGTCATACCCTGTGCCGTAACTGCTTTTCCGAGTTTGGCTTTTCCTTTTCTCCTTGCCTCGGCTGTGTAATCCCAAGGGATGGCCTTCGTACAGAATGGTGCTATGGCCGACATTGCTACCGGAATGGGTACCCTTGCTTTGGAAAGTAACACAACAACTTCAAATGGCATAAGTGCCTTCGGGGACCCCAACTCGACCTCAATCGGCCCTGGCATTTTTGCAGAAGATAAGATCAAGTGGTATGGACATGTTCACTTCAGCGTCTCCAGAAGGCTGGATTTGGACTACAATCGGATTAAGTGTGACTGTTGGTTTCTTTGGCTCGTAACCTTCAGCGATCAATCTGATCGATCCTTTGGGGTCCCAATCGTCATCTATCTCAATCATGTGAACATCGCCACCCTTGTAGTTTGGTAGAGGGTTGTTACAGACATTTGGAGCAGGCTCCTTTGCCAAGATGATCTTGTTGTCAATCAACGCCTGGATCTTATCTTTTAGAGAGCGGCATTCATCAATGGTATGCCCCTTCATGCCGGAATGGTATGCACAGGTTTTGTTTGGGTTGACCCATTAGAAAGGATTTTCTGGGGTTATGGCAGGGATAGGGGTGACGTAACCAGCAGCTTTAAGCCTTTCATGCAGCTGGTCGATTGGTTCGGCAATGGCGGTGTATTGTTTGGGAGGTCTGCGGTCGAAGTTTGGTCGGGGTCTAGGGTAATTTTGGCAAGGGGGAGGTGATTGATAGTGGCTTGTTGGGTGTTGTAGGCTTGGTAGACGTGTGCGGGTTGGGAGTATTTGGGTGAAGTAGGCTGATATGCTGGAGGTAGAGATGATTGGTAAGTAGGTGGTGGAGCTTGGTAAGAGGGCAAAGGTGCTTGGTAATTTGAGTTAACTTTATATGTAAGAGGGGGTATTGGGTAGGTTTGGTATTTGATTGGGGATTTTGTTCTCTGTGCAACCATCACGGCACTCACATCCCTTTTCTTGGACATGCCACCAGACTGTAGAACCTTGTTGATAGCCTGTAATGCTTCAAAGTTAGTGACCATACCACTTTTAATACCTTCCTCGATCCTCTCCCCTAGCTTGATGATGTCGGAAAATTTCTGGCCTTCAATCAGCATCAACCTTTCGTAGTACTGTGGGTCTTGAGCCCGGACGAAAAACCTGTTCATTTGTTCTTCTTCTAAAGCCGGCCTGACCTTTGCATCTTCTGATCTCCAACGAGTAGCATACTCGCGGAATGTCTCCGTGGGTTTCTTTTTCAAGTTCTGGATGTAGAACACATCTGGCGCATTCTCCGTGTTGGATCTGAACCTTTCCATGAAATCGGACGCCATACTTACCCAGTTCGACCACTTCTTCGGGTCTTGGCTAATGTACCAAGATAGAGCATCCCCTTTCAGGCTTCTCATAAAGAGCTTCATGCGAACCTTTTCATCCTTTCCTACTCCGACCAGCTTGTCGCAGTATGTCCTCAAATGAACTCCGGGATCCCCGGTGCTATCGAATATTTCGAACTTGGGAGGTTTGTACCCCTCGGGCAGTTCGACATCTGATTGAATGCAAAGGTCTTCGTAATTCATTCCCTCGATCCCCTTGCTTCCTTCAACACCCTGAACTCGGCTAGTCAGCTTCTTAAGTTCTGCGGCCAGATTCTTGATAAGAGAGTCTTTATCATCAGACTCAGGTGTGCTCGAGGTAGGTTGAATGGGGTGTGGTATGGTTTCCACATAGATGAGGGTGTTGTGGTGATGATCATTTGTGGAGTTTAGTGGTTCAGGAATGAGCAGTGGGGTGTTGCTTGAAGTGTGGCATATGTTGCAGTGGTGGTGGTGAGCGGGTTGGTTTTGTTATTTTGGGATGTTTTGTGGTGGTGTGGGATTTTGAATGTTGGGGAAGTTGACATCTGGGGTAGTGAGGGAAAATGACAAGCTTGCCAAGTTCCGAACTTGGCCAGTTCTTCTTGAAATTTCAATAACTTTTGCTCGAGCTGGGAGGCACTTCCCTTGGAAACCTGAATACCCTGAGGAACCTCTACCCTTTCGACTGAGTTCTCCTTTCTGATCTTGCTCAAATCTTCCATTTTTCCCTTGTTCTTGTTTCTGATAGGACTCGGAGGAGGAGGAGGTGGAGGGCCCTTAGATCTTGTGGAGTAAGATGACGATGCCAGAGTGCACGAACTAACCTTTGGGGAGGGGAATAAAACAAAAAGGTAACAAGTTAGTGAGGGTCGTAAGAAGAAAACCTTGCAATATTTAAACACATAGTGCAAGAATATAAATTGTGTCCTAATTTGGGAGCCTCGTTGTGCCCGAGGTAGGCCTAGCCACAAGTTGATTTGGAGAACTTATAATGCTAAATGCCTCATTTTATTGATAAGAATAAGACGAATCCCAAAACGACACTAAAATAGCAAAAAATAAAATGTCACTAATGGCCATTGGCCTTATTACATTTAAAGCAAAGAAAAGACTCCTAACTACTTGGTCCCAGAAGGACCTTCCCCAGACTCGGCATCTTTAGCTCCATCGAACAGCTTCTATTTCCTCCAGCAAAGGTGTCATTTCAAGGTCCCCGAAGCGGAACACAGATCTGTCACCATCCCAGAATAGAGTTGCAGCCTCTATGATTTTGTTGTCGGGTTGGATTTCCAGAAGAGAAGGCAAATTTCCCAAGAATTTGTGGACGAGGCTCTGATCACTGGAGTGAAGGTCTTCCCACCAGCTTAGCAGCCTTGGGTGGATGTTGGTTACCATGCCGAATCTGGGGACTTCGTGCCTCATTTTCTGCAAAACAAAGTGTTGGACCCCTACCCCCGCTGGACTCGACTATTTAAATATCAATAATTGGCATAAGCAGCATTTAGTTCTCCAAATAAATGCACAGACGTGGTAATGTCCGTTTGGGTTCCAAGGAAACCCAATGGACTTTGGACAAGGCTATCTTAAAGAGTCATTATGCGGACAGCATAACTGACTCAGCTAGGTTTGACAGTGATGCATGCACAATTGAACAGAGTAAGGTTTCTATGTGGTGTTAGACAGGTACCTTTGAGCGGACAACTCAAGAGGGAAAGGCACGGAACTGTCGACTGCACCGCTGATCGACTGGTTTTACCGCAAATACGCCATTGCCAAATTTAGGGGGTGATAATATCGGAAGGGCGCAACCACTCATTATAATCGTCGCTATGGTATTTTGTTTGGCACGAGTGGAATATGATGTTGAATATGCAATTTCAAGAATGAAACAAGTTGTCACGTATTTGCACGTTCATAAAGTAATGATTACAATAATTGCTCATAATTACAACAATATTGAAGGAAAGCAGTAAAAGAAAGCATTAAAGAAAAGAAAACAAAGAGCCAAGTCAGTTTTGTAGTAGAAAAGAGATAAAGACATTAAATAAAGGCAATAAAGATGCAATAAAGTCACAAGTAGCAAAAATGATGAAAGCCTAAAGAATATCCCCAGCAGAGTCTCCAGCTGTCGATGCCCCCTTTTTCTAAAGGCGAAATCAGGTTTATGACATTTGGGCGGACAACTCTTTTTCTTTTGGGAATTGGGTTTGCAATTTAGAAGAGTCGCCACCTAATGATTAAATGCATTAGGACACTAAAAAATTCAAAAGAGAAGAAGAACCAGAGAATGGGTAAGGGCTGGTTTAATTTGGGGCGGAATTGGGTCAAATTAAGGGCCAAAATTGAAAGGAAATGGGGGCTGTAATTGAAATAGAAATGGTCTAAATATTAAATAGCCAATTTTCCCCTTTTATTTTATAAAAATAGTGAAAAAATGATTTTAAAAGCAAATTAAAAGTACTGAGCTAATTAATAATATATAAATATTAATTTAAAAATACTGGAGCTCATTTTACAATTATAAAATACTATTAGTCGTAAAATAGGCTATAATTGCAATTATATGCAATTTAGCTTTAAAAATACCAAATAAATTTGTAAGAATATACAAAAAATCACCTTAATTATATTTTGGTGTAAATATGAGAATAAAATAAGTTATTCACAAAAAGGATAGTTTTGGGGAATAATTACTGATTTTTGTACTGCTAAAATGGACAATAAATTGATTTTAAAATCTTTAAAAATTAGAAAACAAAAATACCAAAACTCTTGGGCATGCTTATATATGTATGTACATGCTATTTTGAAAGTATTTTGTATATAAAAATACCTAGGGAAAAATTGGGTATCAACACTTGCAAAGTCGAAGTTTTAGCGACTAAGCCAGATAAACACATAACAAACTCCTAAAAGGTTACATTACCTGCTCAATGAGCTCGGTCTTTTCTCGATGAGCCTTCGTCAAATCGGCTCGTAGATCCCTGATCTCCTCCTCTTTTTGAACGTAAAGGAGTTTGAGTTTGTCCCTCTCTTCCACAAGGTTCTTGATTTCGGCCTCGCATCAGGCAAGCTCGGCTCGAGACTTGGAGAACGCTTGTCGATGGAGCGTCACAACCTTCACACAAAGAAAAGAAGTCAAACTCAGCAAAACGAGAATAAAGCACGAGCATAATTATAGAAGTAGAAACTTACTTGTTTAAGAAGACATTGAGCCTCGTCAAAAATAAACGAAGCATCTGGGTCGGGACCATCTTCGACCCTCGCAAAGCATTCCCGAAAAATATCATTCCCTTCGTGGGTCGTCCCCACGTCGGGAGTCTTCATGGCCCAGGCATCTCAGAACTGCCCTTCAGAGAACACAGGGCCAGGCGGCGATTCATCTATGTTAATTATGCCAAGTGATTCACTTGGGACATTCTCTTCTTTTTGGAGGGCCTCGGAATTACCTCTTCGGGCTCACCTGCCAAATGTCCTCTAAAACGAGGTGCTCTTTTACCACCTGATGGCTCGGGGACTCTGCTCGAGCTCCCCTCCGAGATTTCTTCCGTTCGAGATTGAAGCGCATCATCCATTGCCGGTTCGGCGGCCTTCGAAGCTTCAGTGCTCCCCCTCTTCCGAGCTACCAACAAGCAGTCGGCATCCTCTCCTTCTTCCTCTTCATCCCGAAGTTGTTGGACCACGTCTGCAGATAGGGCTGCAGGATCGACCCTAGGCTTTCGAGCTTTATTTTTCTTGGGCTTCGGGGAACTTGTTGGCGAAGCCCTTTTCCTTTTTTTCTCTTTGATTAGTTTCGGAATTTCCGCTTCACCGGGCGAAGGCGGCCTCATAACAATAGTGTCTCCGAGGCCTGCGTAAGGCGAAAGCAAGTATTTTACAGAGAAACGTCAACATATGAACAAGGGAACTCACCATGGTTTTTAGCTTTCCACCGACCCTTGGCCGAATCACGCCAACAGTGTTCTGCATGTGAAGAAGTAGAGGCCAGTGGTCGAACCCAACCTGCGAGATCCGGAACCGCACCAGGAAACCAAGGGGAAATTGCACCATAGAAAAGGAATTAGATCGAAGAAGAATAGAGAAAGCAGAGTAGTAAGCATCATCAATGGGGTTGTACTTACGTTTCATGTTCCATTTCTCGGGGAATGGCATCCTTTCGGCAGGAATTAAGTCGAAGGTCTTGATTCGAACAAACCGGCCCATCCATCCTCGGTCCTTGTCCTCATCGATGCTAGAGAATAGCGCCTTCGAGGATCGACGCTAGAGCTTTATCAAACCACCTCGATAGAGGCGAGAGCTGTATAGCCTGATCAGGTGGTCGAGGGTAAACGACATCCCCTTGACCTTGCCCAAGAAACACCTAAGCAAATTGACGATGCGCCAGAAAGAAGGGTAGATCTGGCCAAGGGTCACCCGAAATTGGTGACAGAAATCGAGAATGACTGGATCTACGGGACCCAGTACTGGATCTACGGGACCTAGTGTGAAAGGATAAGTATACACGCTTAAGTATCCTTCCACGTGAATGGTGATGTCCTCTACGGGGGAAGGAATCACCACCTCCTTATCCTCCCAATTACAATCCTTTTTCACCTGCTCAAGATTGTCTTCAGTTATCGAGCAGATGTATCGAGACATGGGCTCGCACCGGCCTGGAACTGATGCAGGCTTATCGATTTTGAAATTGGAAGATAGCTTGCATGGCCCAAAAATTCACTCCTCGATACGAGGTGGCACCGCCGTTCTACCACCGGCCGGTCACGAAGATGAGGAGGCTTTTTCTTTTTGAGGAACGGTTTTAGATGTTTTAGCCATCACTGATTGACAAACTCAGAAGAACAGAAAAAGTTGATATTATAACAAGAGCAAGTTGAAGAGAGGGTGGACTCAGAGAAAAGATGAATAAATTAGTAAGGATTTGGAAAAGGTTTGAGAAGTAAAGATTGTAAAGATTGTGAAAGTGACCTATTTATAGTGGCCGGTTCAATGGTTTGGGGAATCCAATGGCTGACCATCACCCGCCTTTAATTATTTACCTTTGGAACTATGGAGACACGACCTTTCAATCACTTTTGTTGCTGACGTCACGGGATTTACATCATGATCGAGGCATCAGAGGATCGAGGATCAGATCGTTTCTTATCATCTTACTCTAAGAAACGCGGGGACTCTCTGTATACGCTCAAAATCAGGTATGACCGATTTTGTGGGCTCGAAATGGACCAGGCTAGAGCTTGAGGGCGGAGTACAAGACTCGAAGATCGAAGTGCTCGATGAACACCGAGGCCAAGTATGACTGACCTCGATATAATACCGTTATGGTTTCATAACAGAACGAGCAAGATTCCCGTAGCAGACCAAAGATCGCGGCATAAATTCCGGAACGGATTTGTACTAGGCGATTAGAGAGCTGTATAATAAGATTTCCTACTACAATTAGAATGGTACCTTAATTAGGATTCCCCTACTATATAAAGGAGACCTCAATCATTTGTAACGCATCAATCATTGAGAAGAGAATATACATATTTCACTTTCTTGCTTATTGTTCATCTGACTTGCCTTATTATTTTATTGTTCTTGTTTATTTACCTCGAGGTCGCCTTAGCCCGAGGTCGAGACTAGCTTACACATTGGTTTGATTTACCTTACTCGTTAATTTATACAATTGATTCCTTGTCTATCTGTTAGTATTGGACTCAATCACATATCTTTAAAACCACAAATCAAATTTCGTTGTTACTCGGATTTCTGGGTAAACAAATTATAGATGATATAGGACCGGTCTGTTCTTCCTTTCTGCATGCATTACATATTATTATATCTCCAGAGCTTGCAGTGCTTGTGTCTTCGTGGGATTCTTCAACATGGGGATTTAGAAAAAAGGCAGTTCGGTGTATAAAGAATTTTGCATTCATGCAGGGTCTAAGAATGCTCTCAAAAGTGTGATGTATACAATCTACCCTAATACAAGCATTACTGGATGCTTCTACGACTGGAACCCCTAATTTATTGATCACACGAAAATATTTTCACCGTTCAAATGTCAACACCGGGATATATGTTAATAATAAATAATGGATAAGTGGTCCATCATGGAACGGGAGATGGATTCATAGCAACTACAAAAATCTTCCATCATTTCATCTTTAATTAGCTCATCTCTCTCTTGTTGGATTCTCATAAATTAAATATGGGCACAAGCAGAGGCCAATTAAGGATTTAAAATCAGTTGTTTCAACATGTGCAATTTTATTATATGTATATTCAGAGATAGAGTCAGGATTTAAAATTTATGGGCTCTGAATTTATCATCGAACTCATACCCCGTTTTCATATATAAATTTTATATTCACCTATTTGTAATAGTGTATCCATCTTCTTGGAATCCTGGACCCGTCTCTACTCGTCTTAGTTCTTGGGTTCATAATTAAATATTTATATATATTTAATGAATCTCTTAATACAAATATAGGATACAAGCAAAAGCTTTGGGTTCGTCCGAACTCGTAGCTATTAATGCCAGATCTAGTTCCGCCTTTGTGTATATCGTGTAGAGGTGGAGCCAAGATTTGAATCATATGAGTTCAGATTTCTAGTCCTTTCAAGTTACTAGGTTCTAATCTAATAATAAATACATATTACCTGGCTTTTTAAGACAAACGCAAAATTTAAACATAAATTATTAGGTTCAACTGAATCCATATTTTAAACGTTTGCATCGTCCCGATATACATTACAAAGTTTTTTTGCATATACACATAGTTCAAACAAAAAAAGAGTTCAGATGAATCGACATAACCCGTCTTTAGTTTGTGGGGCATAGGGCCCATCAGTCAGCGCATTTGCTGCTGTAGCTAGCTGCTAGCTAGTGCATTAGTTTATCACCAACTTTGCCGACCACTCGTCTTACAGTTGTTAGTTGGGAAAAATTTATTGTGCTAATGTTGTCTAATACTGGAAGTGCAATGATATGACAAAAATATATGTAGTGAGGGTTGTTGTCGTTGTATTAATCGCGTTATAAATGTCTGCACAAACATTAGTCAAAATGGATCTTTAACCAAATTAATGGGATAGAAAATCATGACAAGTAACCTGAAAGATACAACTAGATCACCTCCTTAGAACTTATGCATGGTCTGCTTGCAGGCATATCATTTAGGGGCCGTTTGGTATGATGGGTTGGCAAAAATAGTCTTGGGATAAATTATCTCGGGATGAAAAGTAGTACAGGGATAACTTATACCTACTAGAGGGTGGAATAGTAATCTCAGGATAAGTTATCACAGGAATCAGGATAATGCAGTAAAATTGACAATTCAGGATTAATATAGTATGTCAAACAGTATAAATATTCCCAGCATAACTAATCTACACATAATTTATTTTCAAACCAAACGACTTAGTGAAAAAAAACTAGTCTAAACATCAATGATCAGTATGCCTATCTTTGGATGTAATTCTTGTGGCTAGCTAGTGTTATTTTTCTCTCTCAAAATGCAGACATATAAGACTTCGTAAGCGACATTCTTAGCTAAATTAAAATTATCTCTGTGTTACCTATAAGATATAGGATTAAGTCGTGGCCGGAATCAGTCACTAATACTTGCATCAGGGTGCTTTGCTTACATTACCTCCTTTTTCGGACTAGGGACCTCGAAATTTGATTCCGTGCATACGCCCAGGTCCATATTTTACTATGGACCCTCCGGGACCGTCAAAACACGGGTCCGAGTCCGTTTACTCAAAATATTGACCGAAGTCAACTAAAATCAACTTTTAAAGGCAATATTTTCTCAAATTTTCACATAAAGATTTTCCGAAAACGCGCCCGGACTGCGCACCAAATCGAGGAGGAAGAAAATAAGGTTTAGAAGGCCTCGGAACCCCGAATTGGGTTCTAAAATACAAGATGAATTTTTGGGTCATCACATTCTCCACCTCTAAAACAACCGTTCGTCCTCGAACGGACATAGAAAAGTACCTAAGCTAGTGAAAAGATGGGGATATCTGCTCCGCATGTCGGACTCGGACTCCCAGGTAGTTGCCTCAACAGGCTGACCTCTCCACTGCACATGAACTGAAGGATGACTCTTCGATCTCAACTGACGAACCTACCGGTCTAGAATAGCTACCGGCCCATCCTCGTAGGTCAAATCCTTGTCCAACTGGACAATGTTGAAATTTAATACGTGGGATGGATCGCCGTGATACTTCCGAAGTATTTACACATGAAACACTGGATGTACCGCTGATAAGCTTGGTGGCAACGCAAGTCTGTAAGCCACCTCTCCTACGCGATCAAGGATCTCAAAAGGCCCAATGAACCTAGGGCTTAACTTGCCCTTCTTCCCAAACCGCATCACACCCTTCATGGGCGACACCCGAAGCAACACTCTCTCTCCGTCCATGAATGCCACATCACGAACCTTACGGTCGGCATAACACTTTTGTCTGGACTGAGCTGTACGAAGTCTATCTTGAATGATCTTAACCTTATCCAAAGCATCCTGCACTAAATCTGTACCCAATAACTGAGCCTCTCCTAGCTCAAAACCTCCCACCGGTGATCGACACCGTCTACTAGACAATGCCTCATAGGGAGCCATCTGGATGCTCGACTGATAACTGTTGTTGTAGGAAAACTCCGCTAACGGAAAGAACTAATCCCAAGAACCTCCAAAGTCAATAACACAGGTGGAGCATATCCTCCAAAATATGAATAGTATGCTCGGATTGTCCGTCCGTCTGAGGATGAAATGATGTGCTCAACTCGACCCGCATACCCAACTCACGCTGTATTGCCCTCCAAAAATGCAAGGTAAACTGCGTACCTCGATCAGAAATGATAGAACGGGCACACCATGGAGACGAACGATCTCACGGATATAAATCTCTACCAATCGCTCTGAAGAATAGGAAACTGCCACAGGCATGAAATGCGCTGACTTAGTCAGCCTATTCACAATGACCCATACTGCATCGAACTACCTCTGAGTCCGTGGGAGTCCAACAACGAAATCCATAGTGATACGCTCCCACTTCCACTCAGGAATCTCAATCTTCCGAAGAAAACCACCAGGTCTTTGATACTCGTACTTTACTTGCCAACAATTCAAACACCAAGCTACATATGCAACAATATCCTTCCTCATCCTCCTCCACCAATAATGCTGCCGCAAGTCCTGATACATCTTAGTGGTGCCCGGATGAATAGAATACCGGGAACTGTGGGCCTCCTCTAGAATCAACTCACAAAGTCAATCCACAATAGGCACACAAACACGACCCTGCTTCCTCAAAACTCCATCATCTCCAACTGTAACCTACTTGGCATTTCTGTGCCGCACTATGTCCCTAAAGACAAGCAAATAAGGATCATCATACTGCCGCTCCCTTATACGCTCAAACAAGGAAGATCGAGTGACTGTACAAGCTAGAACACGACTGGGCTCAAAAACATCCAACCTCACGAACTGATTGGCCAAAGACTGAACATCTAATGAAGCGGTCTCTCACCGACTGGAATATACGCAAGGCTGCCCATACTAGCTGACTTCCTACTCAAAGCATCGGCCACCATATTGGCCTTCTTGGGATGATACAAGATGGTGATATCATAGTCATTCAATAGCTCCAACCACCTTCTCTGCCTCAAATTAAGCTCCTTCTGCTTGAACAAAATACTGCAAACTCTTGTGATCTGTGAACACCTCACACAACATGCCATATAGATAGTGCCTCCAAATCTTCAGCGCGTGAACAATGGCTACTAGCTCCAAGTCATGAACTGGATAATTCTTCTCGTGAATCTTCAACTCTCGCGAAGCATATGCAATAACCTTGCCACCCTGCATCATTACCGCACCAAGTCTAATACGAGATGTGTCACAGTACACTGTATAGGGCCCTGAACCGTGGGCAATACCAACACTGGTGTCATAGTCAAAGCTGTCTTGAGCTTCTGAAAGCTCGCCTCGAACTCGTCTGACCACCTAAACGGGGCACCCTTCTGGGTCAACCTGGTCATCGGGACTGCTATAGATGAAAACCCCTCCTCAAACCGACGGTAATAACCCGCCAAACCCAAGAAACTTTGGATCTCTATAGCTGATGTGGGTCTAGGACGGTCCTTGACTGCCTCAATCTTCTCAGGATCCACCTGAATACCCTCTGCTGATACAACGTTACCCAAGAATGCAACTGAACCCAACCAAAACTCACACTTCGAGAACTTAGCTTATAACTGGCTGTCTCTCAGAGTCTGAAGAACGACCCAAAGATGCTGCTCATGCTACTCTCGGCTGCGGGAGTAGATCAAGATATCATCAATAAAAACAATAACGAAGGAATCCAGGTAGGGCTTGAACACCCGGCTCATCAAATCCATAAATGTTGTTGGGGCATTTGTCAACCCAAATGACATCACTAGAAACTCATAATGCCCATACCGAGTCCGGAAAGCTGTCTTAGGAACATCGGATGCCCTAATCCTCAACTGATGGTAGCCAGACCTCAAATCGATCTTTGAAAACACCTTGGCACCCAGAAGCTGATCAAATAAGTCATCAATCCTCGGCAATGGATACTTGGTCTTAATGGTGACTTTGTTCAACTGCCGATAGTCTATGCACATCCTCATCGACCCATCCTTTTTCTTTATAAACAACACTGGCGCACGCCAAGGCGAGACACTGGGCCTAATGAAGCCCTTATCAAGAAAATCTTGCAATTGCTCCTTCAATTATTTCAACTCTGGTAGGGCATACGGTATGGAGGAATAGAAATGGGCTGAGTGCCCGGAGCCAAATCAATGCAAAAGTCAATATCCCTGTCGGGTGGCATCCCTAATAGGTCTGCAGGAAATACCTCTGGAAACTCGCGAACAACTAGTACGGAATCCATGGAAGGAACCTCCACACTGGAATCATGAACATAAGCCAAATAAGCCAAATACCCCTTCTCGACCATACATCAATACTTCATATAAGAAATAACCCTACTAGTATAATGACCAGGAGTCCCTCTCCACTCCAATCAAGGCAACCCCGGCAAGGCTAAGGTCACGGTCTTGGTGTAACAGTCCAATATAGCATGATAAGGTGACAGCCAATCCATCCCCAAGATGACATCAAAATCAACCATATCGAGAAGTAGGAAATCTACGCTAGTCTCAAAACCACCAATAATAACCACACACGAGCGATAGACACGATCTACAATAATAGAATCACCCGCCGGTGTGGACACTTATACAGGAGAACTCAAAGAATCGCGAGGCACAACCAAATATGTAGCAAAATAAGACGACACATAGGAGTATGTAGACCCTAGATCAAATACAACTGAAGCATCTCTACTGCAAACAGAAATAGTACTTGTGATAACGGCATCGGATGCCTCAGCTCAAGCCTGGCTGGGAAAGCATAACATCAGGGCTGGGCCCCACCACTCTGAACTACATCCCTGGGACGGTCTCCTGCTTGCTGACCTCCACTTCTAGCGGCCTAACTTCCACCTCTAATACCTCGACCTCCATATCTAGCTGTCTGACCCCTACCTCTAGTTAGCTGAGCGGGCGATGGAACACCCGGTGCCGGAACCATGGCACTAGAACCCCGATGCTGAGAACTGCTCGATGCTCGAGGGCAAAATCTAGCAATTTGCCTCGAATCGCCACAAGTATAACAAGACCTCGGCTGCTGAGACTGATGACCCTGAAACTGACCCTGACGGCCTGGGTAACCACCGTGAAAACTCTGGAGCGGAGGTGCACTGATAGGAGCTGGTGGTGCACTGTAGGCTAGTTGATCGGAATACTGCATATGAGAGCCACGGCCACCTGAAGCACCGTGAGAAACTTGAAGTGCCGAGTGAAAAAGCCCGAGAAGATGGCCTCTACCAAACGAATCCCTGCCTCCAAATGAGGCACCACTAAACCTACCAGTATGACGAGGCCTCTTGTTAGACCCCTGACCACTCCCTTGAGCTAAAACCATCTCAACTCGTCTGGCCACATTGGCCGCATCCTGAAAAGAAATCTCGCTCCCTGTCTCCTTAGCCATCTGTAATATGAGAGGCTAAGCGAGTCCCTCAATAAACCTCCTCACTCTCTCCCTCTCGGTGGGAAGTATAAGAAGAGCATGCGGGCCAAATCAACAAACCATGTCTCGTACTGAGTGACAGTCATAGAACCCTGTTGAAGATGCTCGAACCGCCTGCGATAGTCCTCTTTCTAAGTGATAAGAAGGAACTTCTTGAGAAATAGTTGAGAGAACTAGTCCCAAGTCAAGGCAGGAGACCCAGCTGGTCTAGTCAACACAAAATCATTCCACCATCTCTTGGCGGCCCTATCATCTGGAATACAGCAAAGTCGACTCCATTGGTCTCCACTATCCCCATGTTCCGCAACACATCATGGCAGTGGCCAAGATAATCCTGTGGGTCCTCAGAAGTTGCCCCACTGAAATGAACCAGAAAAAGCTTGGTCAACTTGTCCAACCTCAACACAGCATTAGAAGACATAGCTGATCCATCACCGGTCAGTGCTGCAACACCCGGTGGAACTACCCCAACTGGCTGAGCTGCTGGAGTCTGAAACTGAGGAGCCATCTGCTCCGGAGTGTGGGTAGCGGGAGTGTGGGCTCATCCCCTAGCCTGAGAGACGTTTGGTGCTACGAGAAATGTGCCAGATTGAGCCACGCTCTCCATAAGGCCCACTAGACGGACCAAAGCATCCTAAAGTACCGGGGGTAGCGACGAAACCCTCTAGAACCTCAGTTGGCCCTACCGGAACGGTCTGGGCCGGAACCTCATCATCAAACTCCACCTGAGGCTCCGCTACTGGTGCTGCTGTTTGAGCTACGGGCTGAGCCTTGCCCTTGCCTCGGCCTCTGGCACGGCCTCGTCCTCGTCCTCTGCCCCTCGTAGGAGCTGCCGCTGGGTGCTCGGGCTGCTGATCAGCTGATGAAGCGGTACGTGCTCTCGCAATCTACGAAAGAACAAGAGTAGAAAGTTCAATTACCATTGAGAAATCAAATTTCACGAAAGAGAAGAATAGATGTGAAGTTATTCATAACCTCTGTATCCTCTGGGATAAGAATAGACGTCTCCGTACCGATTCCTCAGACTCTACCTAGCTTGTTCGTGAATTATGAGACCTAGGCAACCTAGTGCTCTGATACCAACTTGTCACGACCCGAATTTCCCATCGTCGGGATCGTGATGGCGCCTAACTTTTAGAATGTTAGGAAAGCCAACAGACAAAGATCTAACACGCTAACCGCTATCTAAAATAGTAAATAACAATATTTTAAGACAAAACAAAGTAAAGAAGTGCGGAAATTTTATAACAATCTAATCACTAATACTCGACTACACAAAATCTGGTGTCAGAATCCACGAACTTCTAAGAGTCACTTCAAATACTGGTTTAAAGGAAATACATCTGTTCTCAAAATAAAAGAAAACAGGGAAACTAGTATAATTGGAAGGGGACTCCAGGGCTTGCGAACGCCGGCAGATCTACCTTAGGTCTCCTGTGGACTGAAGGCAGCAACCCAACTCTGATCAGTGCGGTCTACTACCGGAATGTGCACAAAAAGTGCAGAGTGCAGTATCAGTACAAGTGACCCCATGCACTGGTAAGTGCCGAGCCTAACCTCGGCGAAGTAGTGACGAGGCTAGGATACGACAATAACATGAACCTGTGCAGTTAAATCATATACGAGAAAATAACAACAAACAGAAATTTAGCAGATAATGACGGGAAGGGGGAAAACATGTTGAGGGGAAATATCAAATCCTGAAAATAGTACAGTAAAGAAACGCAATAAATATCATGCTTTGCACCAACGGAAGTAATAACATAGCAAACATGTGCACGACATCACCCTTCGTGCTTTTACTCTCGTCCTTACCATAAGAATCAATAGGAACGGCACGTCATCACCCTTCGTGCATTAACACTCACTCAAAACATTGCACGGCATCACCCTTCGTGCTTTACACTCTTCCTCACCCAAACAGCAGAGCAATAACAACCCGGGAAGGGAATCATCAATAACCAACCTCGTTTCGATATTTAACTTCACAATATAAATCTCAACTTGAGTCAATACTCAACCAATATCCATTTCCAGGAAAAACATGATAAGATTTGTTTAACATGCAGAATAACCAGTTTAAGCATGAACAGTACGAATAAAGAATACAACAGTCACAAGTATAAGGCTCACTCGCATGCTATGACCCGACGATACCATATAGGTACTCATCACCTCACCTATACGTCGTACTCAACAACCAAACACATAGCGAATAAGGCAACAACACCTAATCCCTCAAGCTAAGGTTAGCCACAACACTTACCTCGATTCCACGGCCGAACTCAAGCCTCAATTATTTCTTTTCCTCTAGATTCCACCTCCAATCCACTCGTATATAATCATAATTAACATAATAATATAAATTATCGCTAAAGAAATCAATTCCAATCCACGATTACAAGTTTCCCAACATTTTCCTCAAAAAGTCAAAAATTGACCCCGGGCCCGCTTGGTCAAAATTCGAGGTTCGAACCAAAACCCATTCACCCCCGAGCCCAAATATGTAATTAGTTTTGAAATCCAACCCCAAATCGAGGTCTAAATTCCAATTATACAAAAATCCCTAATTCTACCCAAACCCCCAATTTCTACCATGAAAACCCTAGATTTTAGGTTGAAAATTGATGAAATGCAATGGGTATTTGGAAGAAAGTAGTTTAGAATCATTTACCAACACTTTGCGGAAGAAGTTGTCTCTTGAAAATCGCCTATCTTCTTGTTTCTTAAAATATGAAATAATGGCCAATTTCCGTTTCTGCTTCTGTTTTTAAAACACTGGACATGCCTTATTTGCGTTCGCGAAAGGCCTGTCGCGTTTGTGAAGCTTCGGCCTTATTGGCCCCGCGTTCGCGAGTAACGCATCGCGTTCGTGAAGGCATATCCCCCAGACTCCGCATTCGCGATCCAAGCGTCGCGTTCGAGATGAGTTAACTTCCCCTCCCCCAGGTCCCATGCTTTGCGTTCGCAGTAGACGAGTCGCGTTCGCGAAGGGTAAAGACCCCGCTGCTTCGCGTTCGCGACCTATCCTTCGCGTTAGCGAAGAAGAAATTTCCCCTGCCCCTTTTTACCTTTCGCATTCGCGAGACTACCTACGTGAACGCGAAGAAGGGCATATCAGAACAACTACTGCAGCAAAAATACCAGATTTTCTAAGTGTAAATCACCCCGTAGCCTATCCGAGACTCACCCGAGCCCTCGGGACTCCAAGCCAATCATGCACACAAGTCCTAAAATATCATAAGAACTTGCTCGCACGATCAAATCGCCAAAATAACACCTAGAACTACGAATTTAGCATCAAATTCTATGAAATTTTCAAGAAAGTTCAAAAGTTCTATTTTCTAAACCAAAGGTCCGAATCACGTCAAATCAGTCCCGTCTCTCACCAAATTTCACAGATAAGGTATAAAGATCATAATGGACTTGTACCGGGCTCCGGAACCACAATACGGACCCGGTATCAACAAAATCAATTGTTAAACAAATTCTTAAAACCTTTATATTTCTAGTTTAACAATTTTCATCAAAAATTCATTTCTTGGGCTAGGGACCTCGGAATTTGATTCCGAGCATACGCCCAGGTCTCATATTTTACTACGAACCCTCTAGGACCGTCAAAACACAGGTCTAGGTCCATTTACTTAAAATGTTGACCGAAGTCAACTAAAATCAACTTTTAAAAGCAAAACATAATATTTTTCTCAAATTTTCACATAAAGGCTTTCCAGAAATGCGCCCGGACTGCGCACGCAAATCGAGGAGGAAAAATGAGGTTTTCAAGGCCTTAGAACCCCGAATTGGATTTTAAAACACGAGATGACCTTTCGGGTCATCACAGGCCCTGACCTGATCTCGTCACTACTCGTCTGAGGTTAGGCTTGGCACTTACTGAGTACCGTTGTGGTGTACTCATGCCCTTTCCTGCACATGTTTTTCGTGTGCAGATCCAGGCTCATCGTTCCAGCCTCATCACTAGTTTCAGTCGCTGTTGCCTGTTGGAGACTTCAAGGTACATCTGCCCGCGCCCGCAGATCCTCGGAGTCCCCCTCTATCCCCTTATGTTTATTTCTCTTTCTTTCTTTAGAGATATGTATAGAATAGTTAGAACATCTTAGTAGCTTGTGACTTGTGAGTTTTTGGGTTTTGAGTGTGTTTGGGACTTTGTCTGAGGTGTTAAATGTATATGCCGAGTGGCATCTAGTTGCCTAATAGATAGTTGTATTGCCAATAGTTAATATTCATGCTTTTGTTTTACTTCCGCAATGTGTTAGGTTTACCTAGTCGTAGAGACTAGGTGCCGTCACCACAGTTCACGGAGGGAGGAATTGGGTCGTGACAAGTTGGTATCAAAGCTCTAGGTTCATAAGAGTCGTGAGTCAGAAGATTGTTTAGTAGAGTCTCGTGGATCGGTACAGAGACGTCTGTACTTATCTTCGAGAGGCTATGGAACTGTTAGGAAAATTTCCACTTCATTTGATTCGTTGTCGTGCGAGATTATTGACTTCAAAAATTCTAAACTTCTGTCTTCTATTCTCTCACAGATGGTGAGGACACATGCTACCGGAGATGACCAGGCACTCGCGCTCCCTGCTAGAGCCACCAGAGGTCGGGGCCGGGATAAAGGCCGAGGATGCGCACGTGGTGCAGCCATAGCACCCGAGCGAGCTGCTACAGAGGAGCCACCAGCAGCTCCAGTCGGAGCCTAGGTGCCTGATATGCCTACTACTACTACTCCAGCTCTCCAGGAGACCCTTGCACAGTTCATGAGCATGTACAGCACTTTAGCTCATGCAGGGTTAATTCCCCTTGCTGCAGCCACATCTCAGGCCGGGGGAGGAGCACAAACTCTCGCCGCCCGCACCCCAGAGCAGCGGGTTCAGGTTGATCATATCCTAGAGGTTATACTGGTACGGTCTACAGACCCAGTTCAGAACGAGGGTAGGGCAGCTGCTTCAGAGGTGGAGCAGCGGAGACTTGAGAGGTACAAGAAGTATGATCCTCCTACATTTAGTGGACTAGCATCAGAGGATGCTGAAGGATTTCTGGAGGAGTGCCACCGTATCCTCCGCACTATGGGCATAGCAGAGTCGAGTGGGGTTTCTTTTACTGCCTTCCAGCTTCGAGGGGCAGCCTATCAGTTGTGGCGTACTTTTGAGTTGGATAGTCCATATAAGGCAGCTTCCCTTACATGGACCTATTTCTCGGATATATTTTTGAGGGAGTACGTCCCTTAGAGCCTCAGGGACGCATGGCATGCGGAGTTTCAGCATTTGCGCCAGGGTACTATGACTGTTTCAGAGTATTTTGTCCGCTTTAGTGATTTGGCTAGACATGCACCGGCCTTGGTTTCTACAGTTCGTGAGAGAGTTCGCGGTTTATTGAGGGGCTCATTCCAAGCATCAGGTCTAGCATGGCCCGGGAGCTAGAGATGGATATCACCTATTAGAGGCTGGTAAGTATTTCTAGGAGAGTAGAGGGAATTCTTGCTCGGGACAGGGAAGAGAGATAGGCCAAGAGGTCTCGAGAGTCGGTCCATTATTCTAGTGCTCGTGCCCAGCTGTTGTTCGTCATTGTAGGGGTTATGTGAGTCACCCTGTTCATTCAGCTCTTCCAGCAGCCAGTGGTATTCCAGCTCCTCCTAGACCTTAGGAGCCTTATTATGCACCTCCAGTATCTAGTGCGCCTCCTATACGGGCTGCTTTCAGTGGTCAGTCCCGCAGACCTGGCCCGAGCCAGTCACAGCTGCCACGCCCTCCCAAATCTTGTTCTGAGTGTGACGACACATGCCATATGGTGAGGGATTGCCCTAGACTTAGGAGGGGTGCACCTCCATAGACTTCTCAGCTACAGCGTGCTCCACAGGGTCCCCAGGCTATGATCACAGCACCAGTTGCTACCCTACCTACTCAGCCAGCTAGAGGTGGAGGTCGGGGAGGTAGAGGTCACCCTAGAAGGGGAGGCCAGGCCAGATACTATGCCCTTCCTACCCGTACTAAGGTTGTTGCCTCCGATTCTATCATTAAAGGTATTGTTCCAGTCTGTCATAGAGATGTATCGGTTCTATTCGATCCAGGCTCCACTTATTCCTATGTGTCCTCTTATTTTGCCTCGCATTTGGGCGTACTCGAGATTCTTTGAGTTCCCCTGTTTATGTTTCTACTTCTGTGGGAGATTCTCTTGTTATGGACCGCGTTTATCGGTCGTGTTTGATTGCTCTTAGTGGTTTTGAGACCAGAGCCGATTTATTATTCAGAATGGTAGATTTTGATGTTATCTTAAACATGGACTTGTTTTTCACCCCATTTATGCTACTCTTAATTGACACGCCAAAGCCGTGATGCTGGCTATGCTAGGTTTACCGCGTAGTTGAAGTGGTAGGGGTACTTTAGACTTTAG
>NW_017670951.1:155258-179490 GCF_001879085.1 Nicotiana attenuata
CTAGGTAATCAACTTGCATCAATCAAGTCTGATCATGGAACTGAATTTGAAAACGCTAAGTTTGCTGAATTTTGTGATGAGCATGGTATAGATCATAATTTTTCTGCCCCTAGGACTCCTCAACAAAATGGAGTAGTTGAAAGAAAGAATAGGACTCTTGAAGATATGGCTAGGACTATGCTTTTTTCTAGTAAACTGCCACATAGCTTCCGTGCAGAGGCTGTAAATACTGCATGTTACATCATTAATAGATGCATGACTAGACCTCTTGTAGAGAAGACTCCCTATGAGTTACTTAAAGGGAGAAAACCAAATATATCCCATCTTAGGGCATTTGGATGCAAGTGCTTTGTGCACAATAATGGAAAGGACTCCCTAGGTAAGTTTGATCCCAGAAGTGATGAGGGAGTATTCTTGGGATATTCTTCACATAGCAAAGCTTATAAAGTGTACAACAAAAGAACTTTGTGTGTAGAAGAAAGTGTACATGTAGTTTTTGATGAAACTAACACTCTTTCTGAGAGACAGGAATATGAAAATGAAGCTATTGGGCTGGTAAAAGAATTGAGTGAAGTCTCAGCTCAAGTTAAAGATGCACCAAAAGAAGGAACAAGTGATGGAACAGGTTCTTCCATCCAGGGCAACCTGATAGGGGGAACTGAACAAAGAGTAACTGAAACCAATCCTCTAAAGGAACCTGTTCATGACCCTGTTCCTCAGCAACAGAACATGGTAGAAACATCAAGCAGAAATCAGTTGGTTGTGAAACCTCACAAGTATCAAAGTTCTCATCCCATTGAGAACATAATCAATGATCCAACATTTGGAGTAAAACTAGATCACAATTAAAGAATCTGTGTGCTTTTGATGTTTTCTATCTCTTATTGTACCTGAAAATGTTGTTGAGGCTTTGCAGGATGTAGATTGGGTAAATGCAATGCAAGATGAACTCAATCAATTTGAAAGAAGTCAAGTTTGGCATCTGGTTCCAAGACCCAAGGACAGATCAGTAATTGGCACTAAATGGGTCTTCAGAAACAAGCTTGATGAAGATGGAACAGTTACAAGAAACAAGGCTGGACTGGTGGTCCAAGGTTATAGCCAAGAGGAGGGCATTGATTATGATGAGACCTTTGCTCCAGTTGCAATATTGGAGGCAATAAGACTCCTCATAGCCTTTGCAGCACACATGGAATTCACTCTTCATAAGATGGATGTCAAAAGTGCCTTCCTGAATGGTTACCTAAAAGAAGAAGTGTTTGTCAAACAACCTCCAGGGTTTGAGAGCAAGGAGTGTCCGGAACATGTGTACAAATTAGACAAGGCTCTCTATGGACTCAAGCAGGCTCCTAGAGCATGATATGAACGACTGTCCAAATTCCTGCTAGAATATGGCTACAAAAGAGGTAAAATTGACAGTACTCTATTCCTGAGGGAAAAAGGTAAGGATCTTCTTGTAGTCCAAATATATGTTGATGACATAATTTTTGGGGCAACCACTGACCAACTGAGTAAGGATTTTGCCAAATTAATGGGGAGTGAGTTTGAAATGAGTATGATGGGTGAGCTTAACTTTTTCTTAGGCTTACAGATCAAACAAAACCCAAATGGAACCATGATCCATCAGCATAAATATGCAAAAGAGTTGATTAAAAAGTTTAAAATGGATGAATCAAAAGAAATAGACACACCTATTGCAACAGCTACTAAATATAGATGAACCTGGTTCATCTGTTGATCAGAAGTTGTATAGGGGTATGATTGGTTCACTTTTGTATCTTACTGCTAGCAGACCTGACATAGTTTTCAGTGTAGGGCTTTGTGCTCGTTTTCAAGCAAATCCTAAGGAATCTCACTTGACTGCTGTCAAGAGGATACTGAGATATTTGAAAGGCACTACTGATCTTTGTCTTTGGTACCCTAAAGGTAGTAATTTCAATCTAGTAGGGTATGCTGATGCTGACTATGCAGGTTTCCTTGTGGATAGGAAAAGCACCTCAGGTATGGCTCATTTTCTTGGTTCATGTCTTGTATCATGGGCCACTAAAAAGCAGAATTCAGTGGCCTTATCCACTGCTGAGGCTGAATATGTTGCTGCTGCCTCTTGTTGTGCTCAATTGCTGTGGATCAAACAGCAGCTGGTAGATTTTGGAATTGAAGTTGGTTGCATTCCTATTTCTATGATAACACTAGTGCTATAAGTATGACAAAGAACCCAGTTCATCATAAGAGGACTAAGCACATAGATGTTAGACATAACTTCTTAAGACATCACTTCAAAATGCACAATGAAAAAACATTTGTGGCTAGGAAATTTGAACTTGTGTAAATATCTAGATTAATTTTTACTCAGCTTCATACTGTAAATAGTATACTCCTGTGACATGTGTTAATATGACTCACTGATCTCTTACAAAGTTTTCTCTATTGTGGTAAATTGAGGCATGGTCAAGAGAATTCTAAATGAAGAACCTAGTTCATCAGTATTGGTTCATCTGAATGCCAAGGTATGTTTTCTATACTCTGCACAATTAGAAATATAAATATTTAAATCATGAGCAGAAGTCCTACAGTTGTTCAACACCTTAGAAAATACTATCCGTTTGTTTTTGAACCAGTTTCGTCCTTATTAGAATTCTAACCACAAAAATTGCCTAAAATCTAGGGAAGCTTAATTGCTTGTTCAACCGGCAATTTCAGGTTGATTAGACCTCTAATTGACTGCTAAAGCTACCGTTATCCATTAAATGAGTCTTTCTCTTTAAATACTCATTATTACTTCCTGCCATTCTTATAATTCAAAACCGTCAAAAATTCTCTTCACTCTCAATTGCTTTCTTCTCCAAAGGTTTAACTCACCAATTCTCTCCAGCAATAAGCTACAATGTCGAACCCACAAGACAACCCTGGAACCCCTCCACAACCTACTCCCTCTGATTCATCTACCCCTCCTCCACCTAGCACAACTCCCCAACCCAGGCGAAGGAGAGTAAAAATGCTTTCTCGAAAAACGGTGGCTTCTGGTGCTCTCTCAAAGAAATTGAATGAGAAATTAAAGGCAAGCCAGGCCCAAGATTTTTATTCTAACTCCGAGTCTAATTCTTTCAAATCCGCTAGTGAGGGGGAAGGACCTGTGTCTTCTGACACTGATAAGGCTTAGAAATTCCCTTCTAAGGTAAGTGCTTCTTTGACTGAAAATTTAGAAAATAGGTTTGTGTTGGTTGGACCTATAAGGGATGTGGAACTACCTGGGTTAGGAAGGAGTGGAGGTAAAAAGAAATCTGAAAAAGAAAAAGAGAGAGAGGGTGAATGTGGTACTGTGAGGGGAAAAGGGAAAGGAGTGGTTGATCATTCACCCACTGCTGGAGTATCTGTACCTGCTATTTGTGGGGTTGCACAAGAAAATGATGAAGAAAGTGGCAAGAAGTCAGGGGGGAAGCGGTTCTGGGGAGGCTACTGAGGGGCTAGTTAATCTAAGTTCACAGGGAGATGAACCTGGTTCATAAGTTGAAGAGACCCTAGCAGACCTTCTGAAAAAGGTAGGCGCCAGTTACGATCCAAAGAAAAGGAGAACACCCACACCAAAACCCTCCAAGAAACCTTCCAAAAAATGAAAGGCTTCCTCCCCAACAACTACTGAAACTTCCTTTCCAAAGGGAAGAACAACAAGAAGCAGTGTGTAACAGAGTGAGAGAGAACTACAACAAGCTTTGGCTGAAAGTAAGAAGAAAAGGATGGAGAAAGGAAAAGTTAAGGTTGCAGAATCCTCAGAAGCTGTTGATGTTGAGGAGATGGAACAGGTCCATCAGGAGAAAGTTACCACAGTGGAGGTTCAGACCCCCAAGCCTAAAAAGACCAAGACTTCTTCCAGGAAGTCTTCCTCTATGTCTGAGGCTGCTGAACCTTCATTGGCAAAGAGGACAAAGTCTGCAGTAAAAAGCAAACAAGTTAGAGTTTCTAAAGATGAGGAGTGGAGTGGTGAAGAAGAAAACGAGTCCGATGGTGAACAAGACAAGCTTGCCAAGTTTGGCAAAAGGAAAATTTTGAAGGGTAGATTGCTGAAAGATTTGGTGGAACCAGGAATGGTTTGTTTGGTTGACACCTTAGTTGCTCAGGGCTGGAAGGACATGGTCCTTCAGATGGATGGGAGATTGGCCAGAAATGAAATTATTGAATTCATGGCAAATGCTGAAGTGAAAGATGGCCGAGTTACAAGAAAAGTCAAAGGAGTTCAAGTGACATTTGATGCTGAAAAACTGGGAGAAATTCTAGACATCCCTGCTGAGGGATATGATGATTACACCAGACAGAGATGGCCAAGTCTGGATTCTCTTCCATCTACCCTTACAATCACCAGGAGATTCTGTGATGTTGAAGAAGTGAATGAGGCCAAGTTTGTGCATAAGAGTGAAATGAAGCCACAGCATAAAGTCATTTTTGAGTTTGTCAATAAGTGCCTACTGCCCAGGCAGGAGAGAAGGCATATTGCAAATTACATGGACCTAGTTCTGATGGAGTGCCTTGAAAGTGGGAGGCAAATTAACTGGCCTGCATTCATCATCAAGCTACTGGACAGGGTTATCAATGGCTCCAAGGCTCATGCTACCCCCTATGGCTTTATTCTGACTACCGTTCTGGATAGGTGCAATGTGCCTCTGAAGAAATGGGAAATGGCCACAAGCAAGGATTACTTTGGCATTAACACTCTGCTTGTTTGTGACTACTTAGTCAATGCCATCCCAAATGAACTTGGTTCATCCAAGAAGACACCTATCAACAGTAAAGTCAGGGCTCTTGTTCAGGAAAGTGAAGCCAAGGATACTGAGATAGCCAGGCTAAAGGCTCGTGTGGCAGAGGTAGAATCTAAGAGGGATGCTCTCAGAACTCAGCTTACCAAGGAAAAGGAGAAGAATGATGGAATTCTTCACAATATGCTGAATCTTTTCCAATCCCAAAACCAACCCTCTAGCTCGCCCAAGCCTTAGGAATTCTAGCCTTTATCTCCTGAACCTGTCTAGTACCTTCAGTGACCCAGATTAGGGATTTTTCTTTCTTTTGCTCATGTTTTGAATATTTTTGCTTTCTGGTTGTGGATTATCGTAGCAACATATCTTCTATCAATGATATATACTGTTTTTGCTCTTGATTAAATGTTAACATTTCCTAGATAGTTTAAATATGTTTGCTTGAATACTGCTGATTAATCCATGATTGCACTTGCAGTTGCCCCAGTGGCCATGAGTACTTATTAAAATTTGGGACTCAAACTTTGTATGCAACTTTTCGATGATGCCAAAAGGGGGAAGAGATATTGTGCTTTACATATTTTGAATAAGTGATATTTATAACCTGATTAACCTGGTCCTTGATGATAAGTGAATTTTCTAAACTTTGTACTGATGGTTAAGCTGAGTTCTTGCAGGGTTCAAGTAAGTAAAAAGCACAGAGTTTGTCATCATCAAAAAGGGGGAATTTGTTGGCCCAAGTAAAAGTGTAGTTTTGAAGACTGACAAAAGAACTCAGACATGGACCAGGTCCATCTTATGAAGCACAGTCATGATCAACCCAAACATGTGAGACGCACGTGGAGGAGTTAAATCTAACTTATCAGAAGTAATATCTCCTGATCTGATCGAAAAGGTTGCATATTGGATAAGGAGAGAAAGACTCCTTACACGAAGAGAACTCAGTTTAGGAAGAGGATAGTGTTAGAGTATGAGATCAACTAGAACTCTTCTACCATAGAAGAGTAGCATTTGTATCCCAGTCAATCTCGAATTACTAACCTATTAAATATCAGTGATGTTCTCTTTTACAGGTAATGCACATAAGCAGAAGTTAAACGTGAATTGAGGGCAAAATAGCAAGGCAATTTTGCAAGCAATTTATGTGTGATTCAAGCGTGCAATCCCGAAGCTACTTGAACAAGATAGAAGAACCAGTTCCAAGTGTCTATCTTTTATTCTAGTTCAATTGTAGTAGGTGATTTTACATTGTACCTTTCAGCTTTTATAGATGCAATTTTATTAGGTACTTAGAGTGTTCAAGTTAGAGTTAACTTGAAGTTGTCGCAACAGTTGAGGTTGTGTGCCACAACGGGATTAGAGTTAATCCTAGGTTTACAAAAGAGTTTTTGTAAATGTAGTTTTTGGCTCAGTGATTTTAGTGGAAGTTTGGGAAAATCCTACTGAGTAGTAGGTCGTGGTTTTTTCACCTTTTGAGCCAGGTGTTTTCCACGTAAAAATCTCTGTGTTCTTTATTTTCTTTACTTATTATTCCGCAAACAGTAGTAGTTAGAACACATAGAAGAACCAAGTCCTTCTATAATCAAGTTAAGCGAAAATTGGGTACCACACAATTCACCCCCCTTCTCGTGAGGTATTGAAGTATAAAACATCAACCAGGATTTGAGGCAGCACTATTGGTGGAGGAGGATGAAGAACGATATAGTTGGGTTTGTAGCTCGATGCCTCAACTATCAGCAGGTGAAATATGAGCATCAGAGACCGGGTAGCTTGCTTCAACAGATAGAGATTCCAGAGTGGAAGTGGATCACCATGGATTTCGTAGTTGGACTCCCACGGACCTTGAGGAAGTTCTATGCTATTTGGGTGATTGTGGATCGGCTGACCAAGTCCGCGCACTTCAGAGTGTACTACCTATTCTTTAGAGCGGTTGGCTGAGACTTATATCCGAGATATTATTCGCCTGCATGGTATTCTAGTTTCCATCTCAGATAGAGGTACTTAGTTTACATCACGGTTCTGGAGAGTCGTACAGCATGAGTTGGGTACTCGGGTGGAGTTGAGCACATCATTTCACCCCCAGACGAACGGATAGTCCGAGCGCACTATTCAGATCCTTGAGGATATGCTCCGTGCATGTGAGATGGAGTTTGGAGGTTCTTGGGATCAGTTCTTGTCACTTGCGGAGTTTGCCTACAACAACAGTTATTAAGCCAGCATTCAGATGGCACCATATGAGGCTCTGTATGGTAGGCGGTGTAGGTCCCTGGTGGGTTGGTTCGAGCCGGGCGAGGCCAGACTATTAGGCACAGACTTGGTTCAGGACGCTTTGGAGAAGGTTAAGGTGATTCAGGATAGACTTCGCACAGCCTAGTCTAGACAGAAGAGTTATCCGGACCGGAAGTTTCGCGATGTTTCATTTATGGTGGGAGAGTTGGTCTTGCTTCGGGTTTCTCCTATGAAGGGCGTTATGAGATTTGGAAAGAGGGGCAAGTTGAGCCCAAGGTTTATTGGCCCCTTTGAGGTATTGCGGCATGTTGAGGAGGTTGCCTATGAGCTTGCCTTACCTCCCAACTTGGCAGAAGTTCACCTGGTATTTCATGTTTCGATGCTCTGGAGGTATCACGGTGATCCGTCGCATATGTTGGATTTCAGTTCAGTCCAGCTGGACAAGGATCTATCTTATGTTGAGGAGCCAGTGGCTATATTGGACAGGCAGGTTCGAAAGCTGAGGTCAAAGAGCATTACATCAGTAAAAGTTTAGTGGTGGGGTCAGCCGGTCGAGGAGGCGACTTGGGAGACCGAGCAGGATATGCGCAACCGTTATCCTCATCTTTTCACCACTTCAGGTATGTCTCGATGCTCGTTCGAGGATGAATAAATGTTTTAAGAGGGGGAGGATGTAATGACCCCGGCCGATCGTTTTGAGAATTTACGCCTCGATCCCTTGTTAACTGCTTTCCCCGTGTCTTTTTCTGCTATTGTGATTTTCCGGGATGATTCATTTTGAGTTTCGGAGTGTTTTGGGACACTTAGTCCCTAAATGAGAGCCTAAGTCTTAGAATTTGGACCATAGTCGGAACAGTGTGAAAATGGCTCCGGAATAAAATTCCGTCAATTTCGTTAGCTCCGTTGGGAGATTTTGGGCTTAGGGGCGTGTCCGGACTGTGTTTTTGAGGTCCGTAGCTCATTTAGGCTTGAAATGGCGAAAGTTGAATTTTTGAGTTTCGGGCCGATAGTGGAATTTTTGATATCGGGGTCAAAATCCAATTCCGGAAGTTGGAATAGGTCCGTAGTGTTGAATATGACTTGTGTGAAAAATTTGGGGTCAATCAGACATGGTTTGGTTGGTTTTGGCATCAGTTGTAAAATTTTGAGATTTCAAGTTCATTAAGTTTGGATTTGAGGGTGATTCGTGGTTTTAGCGTTGTTTGATGTGATTTTAGGGCTCGACTAAGTTCGTATGATATTTTAGGATTGGTTGGTATGTTTGGTTGAGGTCCCGGGGGCCTCGGGTGAGTTTCGGATGCTTAACGGATTGGTTTGGGACTTAGGCATTGTTGTTGAAGTTTTACTGCACCTGCTGTTTTCGCACCTGCGGATCAGAAGCGGAGAAGGACTTTGGCAGCTGAGACCGCACGTGCGGCTGTGGGATCGCAGAAGCGGACTCGCCGATGCGGCCCCAACCAAGATAAGTGGCTTTCGCACCTCCGATGATTTCTCCGCATGTGTGTGACTGCAGATGCGGCCCCATGAGCGCAAATGCGGAAATCGCTGGGCAGAAAAGAGAATTTCGAGGATTTGAAATTTCATAACACAAAATTTAATTTAGAGCTCGGTGGGAGACGATTTCTCGAGGGATTTTGAGGGAGAACTATTGGGTAACTACTTCTAACTCTATTTTGATCATATTACATTAATCCATTGTTGTTTTCCTCATCTAATTAAGGAATTTGAGGGTGGAGGTTTGGAAATGGAGGAAAAATTCCCCAATTGAAAATATGAGGTTTGAATGAGAATTAGACGTCGGATTTGGATGATTTTTGTACGATTGAACTTGTGAGTGAATGGGTGTTCATAATTTGTGATTTTTACCCGATTCGGAGAGGTGGGCCCGGGGAGGATTTTTGGGTGTTTTTCTATTTTCTTACCCTACCTTTGATTTCATTAGTTAAGTTAGTTGCTTGTAGCTTTATTTACGTTATATAATTGATTTTATTAGATTTGGGCCACTCGGAGTTGGATACTCGTGGCAAGAGCGTGATTTCAGATTGATTTTGAGCTTGGTTCGAGGTAAGTGGCTTGCCTAACCTTGTGTGGGGGAACTCCCCTTAGGATTTTATAATTTTGTTATATGGATGCCGTGTACGTGAGGTGACGAGTGCGTACACGTGCTAATTGTTGAAAAAGAATCCCGTTTCCATTAAGTAAATATCTATGTTTTCCTTTAATTGAGCAATGCTAGTATATGTAGCCATCCTGTTTAGCTTAGGAAAGTAAGCTTACGTATCTTAACTGCCTTAACTGCCTACCTGGACTCTATGCAGCATGTTTAGCGTAAGGATTGCCTGTCATCTTTGATATGAATTTAATTAAAACTGTAGCATTTAGTATTTAACTGTTATTTATATTGATTGATCGGTATGTTTACTTTGGGACTACGAAACGGCACTTCGGAAGATCCCCCTGCACATTTATATTTGGGACTACGGGACGGTATCCCGGGAGATCCCCTGTACTGGATATATTTACTTTGGGACTATGGAACAGTATTCCGGGAGATATCCCTGCACATTTACGTTTGGAACTACGGGACGATATTCTGGGAGATTCCCTGTTGCTATCTCTGTGTACTAAGTTGTGGTGCTTTTCTGTGATTTCATTTTGTTGACTGTTAGTATTTAATCTTACTGCAATATTCCTTACTGTTTTACTTTATTATATATATACATATATATATATATATATATATATATATATATAAACCAGTAGGGCCCTGACCTGATCTCGTCACTACTCGTCTGAGGTTAGGCTTGGCACTTACTGAGTACCGTTGTGGTGTACTCATGCCCTTTCCTGCACATGTTTTTCATGTGCAGATCCGGGTTCATCGTACTAGCCTCATCACTAGTTGCAGTCACTGCTGCCTGTTGGAGACTTCAAGGTACATCTGCCCGCGCCCGCAGATCCTCGGAGTCCCCCCTATATCCCCTTATGTTCATTTCTCTTTCTTTCTGTAGAGATGATGTATAGAACAGTTAAAACATCTTTGTAGCTTGTGACTTGCGAGTTTCGGTGTTTTGGGTGTGTTTGGTACTTTTTCTGAGGTGTTAACTGTATATGCCGAGTGGCATCTAGTTGCCTAATGGATAGTTCGTATTACCAATAGTTAATATTCATGCTTTTGTTTTTACTTCCGCAATGTGTTAGGCTTACCTAGTCGTAGAGACTAGGTGCCGTCACGACAGTTCACGCAGAGAGGAATTGTGTCGTGACATTATTATTATTATTATTATTATTATTATTATTATTATTATTATTATTATTATTATTATTATTATTATTATTATTATTATTATTATTGATTAAGATTGTCTAGAGTTCGTCGGGGCAAATAGAGTGGCCCCTATCTTGACGGGGTGACCCGGAAGGCACTATTTTGATGGTGCAACTGAGGTTTGCAGCCATGGCGGTTGCTTCGTCTCTTTTGCCCTTATTATACAGATCGAGGAAGAAGGGGGAAAGGGTGTACTGGTATAGAAAGGGATGGGATGGGGCCTTTCTTTCTTTTTAATTTATTATTGTTTTCCTAATTGTTTAAAAAGAAAAATCCAAAATTATTGTACTTGCGCGCGCTTATTATTGAGCCGTTGTCCATGTCACCTGTGTTCTTGCGCGCGCTAATTTTGCCTTCTTCTTATTTTGTACATACTTCAACCTAATATCATCTGTAAATATTGAAATATTATTTAATTACAAATCAATATGTGAAATCAATAATTTGTCATTTAAAGAGTATTTCAAATGAAATTGGTTTTTATTAACAAAATTTTTAATCTTTTTCTAAGTGAAATTCTATCTAAAAACCACTTCAAATTTAAAATATTTTTTTTACTTTATCTTCAAATGCTCACTTTATTAACTTCAATAAAATAATGTCCCGATTAGTTATAAATTTTTAAAACCAAATACAGAAGAATGAAATATGTGGGGCTACCTAAGACCAAATTACGTACTAGCTTTTATTGCTAATATATAGCTAAAGAAAGTACTTAGTAGTCAATTTGATGGGATTACTTAGTAGTTAATGTGATGGGGTTTTTCCTTACTCCTGTCTCCTATTAAATGTTCATCAAATGCGCAATTAAAACTAGCATGCTTTTAAATAGTAGCCCTCCATTTTTTTTTATCGTGAAAGATAATCTAGTGGTAGTGTTGATTTTTGTACTTGCTTTTCCTCTAGCATTTTAAATAATACAGAGCAATATAGGTTTCTTGATTGAGTGGCATAAAGATTATGTAAAGATTTGAAAGAGATTTATAAAATATCTTTGGAGCATTTAATTTATTGTCTTTAAACGCTTTTGGTTAAATATTCAAATTCTTTTCTTTTTTTTTTTTTTACATTCTTATACATGCACCTAGCCCCCTACGTCTTGAGTATGAGTCACTTAAAATATTGTCATTGATCCAAAAGTCTTTGTTGCGACGTGCAATTCAATTTAATTAGGATCCGTTTGGCCATGAGTTTTGCCAAAATAAATATGGGATTTATTTTCAAAACTTATGTTTGGTCATAAATTTTGCCCATATTTTGGCCAAATCCCAAATCCCAAATTTCAAATCTCAAAATCAGATATTGAGCTGATTTTGGGTCAAAATTCCAAAACTTGGGAATTATATACATGTTTATCCAAAATAATGTTGGAAAAATATGTTTTGAAAACGTATATCCAAACACATTTTCATCTTCAAACCAAACTTCACCCAAATCTGATTTTTCAAAACTAATTTGAGATCTATGGCCAAACGCTAGCTTAGTTAATACCTATAACTAAATATTGGATAAATGTAAGTTCAAATTCTATCTCGAGATTACTATTTTTATCCCTTATACCAAACGTCCCTTAAAGTTATTAGCACTCTTTTGAATTATAATATTCTCAAAGTCATGACTGTCGCTAGGCGTCCCAACTTTGCCATTTAAAATATTGATGTATACAGGCAGTGGCGCACACAAGAATTTTGCAAGCAGTACAAAATTTTAAAAAGTGAACAAATAAATAAATTATTATAACTACAACCGCTGTCATTTTTATATTTATACCTTTTATTTTTATTTTTATTATTATCTATACACATATTCTCGAAAAGTTTTAACGAAGCGGTGTTACATGACACTACTTGGAATAAGGTGTTTACTCCCTGTATGCAGGGGCAAAGCTACAATATGGGTTATGAGTTTGATGAACCCAGTAGCTTGTCCAATTCCTCTATTGGTCTTTAAAAATACATTTAAATGTATGTTTTTGAATTTTACAACTTAAAAGAACTCATCTTCCGAACGTATAAGTTTGAAATTCTGGTTTCGCTAAATCAAGAAGCCTTCCTTCATCACGAAAAATCATCATTTTCCTCTGGGTTTAGGTGTCATAACTAGAGTCAGATCCAAATATAATGGATCATTAATAGTTTCACTTGTTTACTGGCGCATTTTGAGGGATAGATATCCAATTTCCACTAGTTTCATGATAGAGTACTTTCTGATGAAATCTTCAACTTGTAATTTAGACTTCTAGACTGGCCGGACCCTGGAAACATCGGTTGTGTGTAATATAAGTCATTAAAAGAAGACTTAGACATGTCAACAGAAAAAAATTAAAGAAAATTGATAAATGCCTAACTGGTTTAAGAGATATGTCATATCATCACACTGTAGATCAGATTTTATATTATACATTAAGATACCGATAGACAATATGGGTTGCTCTGATGATAAGCAATCTCCACTTCTAACTAAGAGATTGTGAGTTCGAGTTACTCCAAGAGCAAGGTAGGGAGTTCTTGGAAGGAAGGATGCCGAGGGTCTATTGGAAACAACCATGAGTTCTAAATTCTGAAAAGGCAGTTTATTGGATTTTGAATAAATTATTTATACATACATATTAAGTAAATATTTTAGATTAATAGATAGTTGAACGTGTTCCTTGTACATACTAGTAGTATTAATGTTAGTCTTGTATTTTTTTATTCTAAGATTTCTATTACTAGCTATTTTTTTTCCGCTTTGGCTTTCTTATTATCTTGTTAGTGTTACTGCTAGTTGCTACTGCTTCTTTTTTTCATTTTTTATTGAGCCAAGGGTCTATCAGAATCAGTCTTTTTACCATCTCAAGTGAGTGGCGAATTCTCCAAGGGTGTTCAGACTTGAAAGAAGTAAAAAATCTCCTGACAACGGGCGTTTAATATATGTTATATACATCTAAAACTAATATTTTACTGACATATACAATGTAGTTTTTCATAATATTTCGATGAAGGGTGGTCAATTGACCGCCTTTAGCAAAAGGTGGCTTAGCCCCGGTCTCAAGGTGGGTAAAGTCTGCATTAGGGGTGTTCAAACCGAACCGGAAAACCGCACCAAACCGAAAAACCAAACCAAACCGATTAAAAAACCCGACTAGGTTTGGTTTGACTTAGTTTGGTATTGAGTAAAAAAATCTGAACCAAACCGACATATAAATATATAAATTTTATTTATATTTTTAAGACTTTATAGTGAATTTTCTTTAGAAAATGTTGAAATATTTGGAATCCTCTCATGTATTAACCTTGAAAGCGTAAATTAACGAAAAATTATTGTTAGACGACTAAGAAAATAACTATCATGTGTAATAAAAAAATTCTCCCATAAAAATATTTTAATAGATCATATATTTTTCCATATTTACAAAACATATATTCACTTATCGAAGTTTTATCTATAATTTTAACAAAGTAAGATTGAAATAATATTCATGTAACAAAAAAACCCGAAAATCCGAAAAACCCGACAAAACCGAACCAATCCAAACCGATATAGTTGGTTTGGTTTGGTTTTGATAAAATCCGAACCAACCCGGTCCACGTACACCCCTAGTCTGCATACACACCACTCTCCCTAAATCCACTTGGAGGATTTCACTGAATTTATTGTTATTATTGTATATTACGTAAATTTCTTAATATAATTATAGAGCTTGATTAACAGTACTTAATTCTTCCAAACTCATAAATTGTACTCTAGCTATATTGTACTCTAGCTATGTCCCTGCTTATAACTACATCTACGTACTTTCAAAGTAACTTTTTAGAATCATCAAAGAAACTTTGGCAGCAATTTTCAATGTCTGCAGAAATTGGAGGTACAGTTTCCTGCTACAAATTGCTGTTAATTGCAGCCACCTACTTAAGGATCATGGAACTTCTATTGCGCCATTGACCTACGTACCGGTATTCGTTGTAGCATTCATTTCGATCATAAATTAACCTACCTGTCATAGATACGACACTCTTATCCACCTCTACAGGATATTTAATACTAAGTAGTATTGATTGCTGTGAAAACAACCATTAAAATATGATGTCTACATCAAACCCCTTGGGGTACGGTCCTTATTTGGGTCTCGCGTGAACGCGAAATGCTTTGTGCACGGACATGCCGCTTTGCCCTTTAATAATATTGATTGATAACTTTGAATAGGTTATAATATTAAATTTTTCAGTAAAAAAGTTAAGGGTAAATATATTCGCAAAGAATTTAGACACTTGAAGCCTACCCATGTCACGCTGGAGCTCCGTTAATAATAAGGACAAAATGAGATAATTTCTTTAACTGCAAAAGTTGTGAATACACCAAAAGTCTAATGATAGTAAAATTGAAAATTTTTGAATAGTATATGGACAAATTTGAACTGTTTATTAAGTAGTAAATAAATACAATACAAAATATTTGACATTTTAGAAAAACTATAAACATTTATTAATTTTTCTAAATTAATCCTAACTGGTTCTATTAGTGAAGTGTTTATAAATGAGTGATAATTAAACAGATAAAGGTTTTTAGATAAATATTTTTATGACTAAAATTATAAAATATCGTTGTAAAAGGGTGTACAGAAAATTCCAAAGGTACAATTGGGCTGGATAATAAATAGTACTACAAATTAAAGGTGGGACGTTCAGCATTTAATCTTGTTCTATCTTTCTAGTCAAAGTTCTAATGTAAAGTGGCCATTTTTTTTTTTGTGTGTATATATATGTGGCCAACTTCTGCTATATATAGCACCATATATATCGTTGCTGAAACTTCTTATATAACCCATAGAAAGAAAGAAAAAAAGAGGGGAAAAAAAACACACCAAATTATGGTTATATTAAGGCCAAGCACAATACAAAATCCATGTCTTAATGCTTATGACTTGGTTTCCTTTGGCATATATTCCAAACCATTGGAAATTCCACTCCTTAAATCAAGAAATGGTACTGAACTAAAGAAATTACGAAAAAGTTCAATCAGATTTTCACTAGCCTTGAATCCTGTCAGTCCTGAAATTTTCCAAGAAAATGGAAGCGCGACCAAGAAAAAACCAAAGGGACCTGCAAATGCATGTCCTTTTTCACCTGTAGATTTCTTGGAAAGAGCTTCTATTGTTTATGGAAATTGTACATCAATTGTGTACAATGACATAACTTACACATGGTCTGAGACTTATACTCGTTGCTTAAAATTAGCATCTTCCATTTCATCTCTTGGTATTAAAAAAGGCGACGTTGTTTCCGTCTTAGCTCCTAATATTCCAGCCATGTACGAACTCCAATTCGCTGTACCAATGTCCGGTGCAATCCTCAACAACATAAATTTCCGACTTGATCCACGTACGTTATCTGTTTTGCTTCAACATAGTGAAGCAAAACTTATATTCGTGGATTTTCAATCAACTTCTTTAGTCGTTGAAGCACTTTCTCTGTTTCCACCCAACGTACAACGTCCAAAATTAGTACTTATTGAAGATGATGATCAGAACAATAAAGGCTCCTCATTTTTCGATGATAAGTTTCATAACAGCTACAAAAACATGATAAAAGAAGGCGATTCGAGTTTCAAAATGATAACACCAGATAGTGAATGGGAACCAATTGTACTGAATTACACTTCTGGTACAACTTATGCACCAAAAGGTGTACTTCATAGTCATAGAAGTGCATTTACAATGGCTATTATGGGATTAATTGATTGGTTTGTGCCGAAACAACCAGTGTATTTGTGGACATTGCCAATTTTTCATGCTAATGGTTGGGGATTTTGCTGGGGAATGGCTGCTGTTGGTGGAACTAACGTATGTCTTCGTCGAGGTCATGATGCTTCTTCAATATATGAAGCTATTCACCAACATAAGGTAATGTTCTGATATTGATCGTCTCGTCTAAAAGTTTACTATGTTTTCCTGAGCCGAGGGTCTATTGGAAACAACCTCTCTACCTCTACAAGGTAGGGGTAAAGTCTGCGTACACACTACCTTCCCCAGATCCCACTATGTGGGATTATACTGGGTATGTTGTTATTGTCGTCGTCGTCGTCTAAAAGTTTATATTGTGTGAGGAAAAACACGCTTTTAGTTACTATTTTTTAAGATGTCTTTTCACGTGAGGGTCAGGTTCTTTTTTCTTATCGATCACATGCGCAAAAATTCATTTTGATTATCGTTGGAGGTGAGATCATTAATAGAGTTAGCATTTATTGGAAAATCAATGTGGTAAAGATCAATGAATAAATATCGGTAAATTAGTCAAATAACTTCTAGAGATCGTTTGGTTTGTGAACAAACCAGAATTATAATTCCAAAATTATAATACTGAAATTAAATAATGACAAAATTATTTAGTGGGTTGCTTTTATTAATAGAGTTTTGGTTCAGTACTGGACTAAAAATGGAATATTCTGGATATAATATTTTACACGTGTTTGGTTTTACGCTAGATTAACTTGGATCTTTATTTTCAATTTTAATCTTAATGTTCTTAACGGACTTTAGAAGAAGAATTTTGGAGGACATCTTTGTCATATTGGTGTTTTATATTGGGATTAGTGATCCCGGAACTGTTATTCAATATAAAGTATGGTATAAAAATAATAGCATAATTATACTACAAATAATCACGAAATTACTAATTTGAAATCAAAAACCCTATTAAACGCCAGATAAAATAATTTCGCATTTTATCTAGGGATTTATTATCCCTTATCTGTTCAACCAAACGACCATTATTAATGATTTGTTAAAGAGTGGGTGGTGAAGGGGAGCTTTGGCGTAACTAGTAAAGTTGCTGCCATGTAACCAGGAGGCCGGTCACGAGTTCAAGCTGTGGAAACAGCCTTTTGCAGAAATGTTGGGTAAGGCTGCATACTATAGACCCTTGTAATCTGACTTTTCCCCATACCCCGCACATAACGGGAGCTTAGTGCACCGAGCTGCCCTTATTAAAAAAAGAGAGGGTGAAAAGTTAACATGACAACTTTATCTGAATAGATAAGAGTATTAATCACTACTGTACTATTTAATTCTGTCTGTTGCAACAGGTAACTCACATGTGCGGTGCACCAGTAGTACTAAATATGCTATCTACCTATCCAAAAAGGCAACCACTTGATTCTCCTGTTCACATATACACCGCCGGAGCGCCACCGCCGCCCGCCGTCCTCGACAGAACGGAATCTTTAGGGTTTGTAATAAGTCATGGTTATGGATTGACAGAAACAGGAGGACCAGCAGTGACATGTGCATGGAAACAAGAATGGGATCATTTGCCACAGTCAGAAAGAGCACAGCTTAAATCAAGACAAGGTGTGAGAATGGTAGGATTTACAGAGGTTGATGTAGTAGACTTTGAAACTGGAATTAGCATTGAGAGAAATGGTATAGCAATTGGAGAAATCGTCTTGAGAGGAGGTAATTTTTCGAATTTATGGACTTGCACATATATGTTAATTACTTCCCGGTCTTAATTTATGTGATATCGTTTGACTAGATATAAAGTTTAAGAAAGAAATGAATACATTCAAACTTCTCTATAACAGCCTCGTTTGTTTCGATCATCTTTGGTTACTACAGTGAGGTTCTGTTATATAGGACATATATTATAACATAACATAAATCCGAGGAAAACCTGATTTTTATAGTGAAAGGCTGTTATATATGTAGGGATGTTGTTAATTATAGAGAAGTCTGACTGTACTTTTGAAACTTGTGTTCTAAATTAAGCCTTAGATATTTGTATGACTGTAATTCATCTCATTAAAGGTAAAGGAAATTTTTAAAATTAAATTATTTTTAAAT
The DNA here is from genome assembly GCF_001879085.1 of Nicotiana attenuata. NCBI lineage: Eukaryota > Viridiplantae > Streptophyta > Magnoliopsida > Solanales > Solanaceae > Nicotiana > Nicotiana attenuata. The sequence continues at coordinate 173,380 of NW_017670951.1, forward strand.
ATAAAAATATGATATTTTTATTGAGATAAACTAAAAAAAGAGTATCATATAAATTAAGACGGGGGAGAGTATTTGTCATCATAAGCTGTTTGGTCCAAATTAAAAGTCATTTTAATAATATTTAAAGTTAAATAGGACATAGAGATTGTATGGTTAAGGCTTATAAGTTGGTCAAACGGGCCTATAAATACCTTTTTCCTTATCTAGGTTTGCATATATTCAAAGAGTTTATAAGTCAAGTGCTTTATACGTCAAAATTAGCCAAAAATCATAAGTTGGTCAACTCCAACTTATTAGCTTATAAACACTTTTACTTTGACTAAAACTTTTACTATTTTATCCTTAATATTTTTTCTAATTCTTTAAATATCTATCTTAAAAAAAACTCCTAATTTTCTCTCCATCATATTCTTCGACCCTCTTATTTACAAAGATACTTTTAAATCTATAATTTTTTTTGTGTAGCCGTGCAAACAACCTCTTGCAGAAATGCAGGGTAAGATTACGTACAATAGTCCCTTGTGGTCCGGTCCTTCCCCGGACCCCGTGTATAACGGGAGCTTAATTAGAGCACCAGGCTGCCCTTTAAATTTTTATGTAAGGAATTTAAGGGTATTTCAGTCATTTTAATAAAGGGACAGCTTATCAGCCCTTTCCTACCAAATACATCAATTGTTTATTACCAATTTCATTGTTTTTCTCTCGAATTCAGATACGCTTCTGCTTCTAATTTTTGTTCCAACAGGTAGTGTAATGCTAGGGTACCTTAAAGACCCAGAAGGAACATCAAAATGCATGAGAAATGATGGATGGTTTTACACAGGAGATGTTGGAGTAATGCATTCAGATGGTTACTTAGAAGTAAAAGACAGATTAAAAGATGTTATAATTTGTGGTGGAGAGAATATAAGCAGTGTAGAAGTGGAGTCAATTTTGTACAAACATCCAGCAGTAAATGAAGCTGCAGTTGTAGCAAAACCAGACAATTATTGGGGTGAAACACCTTGTGCTTTTATTAGTTTGAAAACTGATGCAGAAAAGCTGACAGAGAAGGAATTAAGAGATTTTTGTAAAGAGAATTTGCCACTTTATATGGTGCCAAGAACTGTGGTAATTGAAGAAGAGCTTCCAAAGACAGCAACTGGGAAGATTCAGAAGTATTTACTTAGGGAGAAAGCTAGGTCGTTGACGTAATGGACTTAGTACCGGGCGCGAATTCAGATTAGTCTAGTTTTCAAGATTGGATAGTTAAGAAAAGTATAGTATGAGTTTCAGTTCAATGTTGCTAAGAATTTAAGTTTTTATATTGGAAATATGTGATTTAGAAATATTTATATCATCAACAAACATTTTTGGGGGTGGGGGTGTTAAGAATAAGTACAAAATATGCCAGATGGTCCCTTTGAACACGATCTTGTTTTGCATTTACCATATAATTTTCAGTTCAAATGTCGCTAAGAACTAAAGATTTTCCATTAGTATTTCTCTGAAATCATATAAATGTAATAGAAACACTTAAATTTTTTGCGACGTTTTAAAGGTCATATTGATAAATGCAAAGCTTGGTCGCGTTCTGAGAAAAATCAGTTGGTAGCATTTTTGCTTATTATAACCTTTTCTACTAATGGTATAGTATAAATCGACATGATGTAAGAATTAAAAATATTTGTAATTTTACTACTAAAAGTCTGAAGTGGAGCTCTGTAATCACATATTCTAATGTATGTCTATAACGGGGCTTATTTACGACATGTTTGAAGGCGTACATGCCCCCTCATCCTAGGTATAATGCTGCATATTATTTCTCGTCTTTTAAAACACTACTGTACATAAAAGACATACTAATACTGTTGCAAATATAGAAAACTAATTCACACCCAATGGTTACTCCAAACCACATGAATTTACTGTAGTTGAGTTATAAAGTAAAGTGTGCAAATAAATAGATAAATAAAGAGAAATTCTCACAAAGCACTATCTTTTGGTAGTAATTAGCCATCTATAGATACCATTTGCTATATTACGGATTATAGATACCTTTTGTGTGGTTATAAGATGTATTTGATGTATTTAAGCTATTGTATTCATGAATACAGTAGCAAAAATAGGCGTGAATCAGGGAAGTCCAGCTAATCAGTTGTTGTATTCGAGTGTATTCGACTGTATTCATGGACTGAAACATGGGATTACAGCTGGACAGATTATTGTATTCGACTGTATTCACGGCGTGAAATAGGGGATTACACTGTTTTTAAAACGGAAAGTGAATCAATTAACATAATAGACTCCTAATATAACTCAACAAACTCAATTATAACACACAAATTTTGTATTTTCAGTTTTAAAAAAGATTCTCAACCGAAAAATACCCCAAAAACATAGCAATCTTCAGAGAAATTATATAATACATCTGAATACATAAATTATATTAATTAAAAAATATATGAATACATTTATTGCATATAGCAAGACAGTGAATATAATGAAATACATATAATACAGCGGGATACATTGAAATACAATGGGAAAAAAAGACAATGAATACAATGAAATACATGGAATACAACGAGATATATTGAATTACAATGAAAAAAAAGACAATGAATACAAAAAATACAGCGTGATACATTGCAAATATATTAACAGAAAATCAAGTTGCTTAGCCCCAAACCCCGTTGTCTTTGTTCAAGAACAAACCCTAATTTTCGGTGAATCCGTCGTCGAGCAACGAAATAATCCACCTAGTATCTGGTCTACTATATCGTCTTCCACTTCGATTGAGACCTTGTCATCGATTACCATTGAGAATTTGGTGCTTATTCTTTTCTTGATCTCACGTCAAGCAAAGGGTTCAATGGCTTCAATTGTATTCTGGATACCACTTATTGGGTTTGTGATCTCACGTCAAGCAAAGGGTTCGTGATTACCACTTATTATTTTCTGGATATTCAATCGCTTGAATTGTATGGTATCGTCCACTGAATTGATGAGTTCATGAGGAACTGATGCAACTGAGAATTGCCTGTTTTTAAGGCCGTGTTCTTCTTCGTGCTCAACAGTTAGATCAGTCAAATTGGATTGTAAAAGATCTGAAAGAATGAGAGAGAAAAATAATACAAAGAGTATTTTATGGCTTAAGAGTAGGAGGTAACCATAAATAGATATTTGGCTATAAAAATCAAAAGGTATCTATAGAATATAATTTTTTAAAAGGGTATTTATTTAAAATAAAGAAGGTATCAACCTTTTCTATAGAAGGTAAAAATTTCATAAATAAATCATGGTTAAGTGATATGTTGATCTGGACGGTTGATTTTCTGTCTATGAAACTCGAAAGATAAAAGCAATTTCAATGGTCCAAAGTATCACTTGTATTAGACGTGCAACGAATATTGCATGTGTCAAATGTATTCGTTCGCGCTACGAATACAACATGTATTTACCGTATTCGTTCACACAATTATATTTGTTTGCGCGATGATCACGCCCAACTCTAGTCCTAAAGAGGATAAGTGGTCGCTGCAAATATAATCCGGTCTAAAAGTCCGGAGTTGAATCCCACAGAGAACTAAGGTTTCACTATAACTGTTCAATATTACTTGCAAGACAAGCTCGAACAATTCCTAAGTTATAATATTAAGATTTTTATGTCTAACTAATTAACTAACAAATTAAAGAAGTAAATCAAAAACTATGGATGCTAAGGGTTGGAGAAAAGATTAGGAGGTCTAGAGTTATGATTTTCCCAATTGTTGGAATCCTTCCCGCTACGTTTTCTATAATTTCGCCTAAATATTCTCTACCGACTGTGAGTACTCTGAGTGACGTAGCTCTCTCTCGAGCAACTACTACAATTTACTAGATGTATTCTCTCAAACTACACTAGCTAGCACTAATTCACCGCTCACTATGATCGCACCAAGGTTTCGTTATCTCTAATCCCCCCCCCCCTTTTAAACCCTCCGTATTGATCTCTCACATACGTTAGGATTGATGTTATTCAACAATTACCTTGTCATGACCCATTTTCTGAATAAGCCGGGACCGACACCCGATCACTAAACATGACCGAGCGAACCATCTGCGCTTACCAGATCTATTATAACTTCAAACTTTATATGCCAGAAGGCAATACTGTAACCAAATACTTTTAATTAATTTAAATATCTAAAACAAACCATCTCCAAAGCTTTATTTTGTAGTAACCAATGAAATACTGCTAAGTTAATATCAAAAACATCTAAATCTTGACCCACCGACTGTGTCTATGAAGCCTCTACTGATAAACTGACGCACTGCTCAGGACATGAGGTTTTCTGGCCAGTTCTCTAAGTAAACAATGAAATAGCTAAGTAAAGATGACTCTAAGGAATACTCCACGAACCAAAGCGGAGCTCACCAATAGCACTGGAAGAGAAGGAAGTCCTAACCCGTAGCCTGCTCGCCTGCAAAACCGGTTCCTACGTTGTACCGCAGACCAACGTAGGTTCCCAAAAGAGAACGTCAGTACCATCCATTGTACTCAGTGAGTCTCAACGACAGGGGATGAAACTTTAATAACATATAAATTACGAGCAAAGATTCTAAATGCATGTAAAACATAAAGCTTATAAGAACAATTCTAAAATAATTGCATAATAGCAGTTTATGAATATTCTAAAAGAAATTTTTTTCTTTTTCTTTCTTATAATAAAAAAAATACTTCACTTTATACTTTGGGAGTTCCAACTATCCTGACTTATTTTTGTCTTAGTCCCCGTGTGATCGGCACGGGATCGATCCCAACCTGATCGAATAGGCCCAATCCACGAGGTACAACTCGCTTCATGGTTCTCAGCGCTCATGTATCATACCTTAGCCTGGCTAAGTAAATTCTTAGCAACGAGACCCTCGGCTTGTGTGCTCCCTACTTTGGCACAAGTAGTTTCAGGAAGTCAACGCCTTGGTCAGGACCTTCGGCCTGGACGATGACCCCTTCTCAGAATAAAGGATACTCCCAAAAATCTTTTCTTTCTAAAACTTCTTCTTGTGACTTTTTCAAGTCTAAATCTTTTAAACGTGCTCATACTGAAATCCTTAAATGTAAAGTATGTCATAAGAATGAAATAAACATTCAAAAGTATTTCTAAAGATTCTTGCTTCTTCATGGAATTTTCTTTTTCAACATGAAAATGGCCTATAAGAATTACACAAAAAAATCTGAAAATTTAAGCACATATGTCAGAATAAATCATCTAAACTTTAACTAAAATAATTCTAAGCTAATAGGTACTCACTCACTTCAATTAAGTACATATTCACTCTTTTAGCCAATTCATCAAACACCTTGTATGCATAGTTTTGTGAGTTAAACCACTTTGGTAAAGGGTTATATCAACTCACCTCAAAACTTCTCGAGCTAATACGTAGGCCCCAGTCCAATTGACACCAGTCAAACAATCGATTCTACAACAACCAGTGCATTTTAATTAATTTTAAATTTTCGCACCTAAACACGGAACTTTACTGTTGATATAGAGAAAGAAGGGAATTAACTATTCAATTCTTACCTATTACTACTTAGGGTAATTGACAATAGGGAATTTTATATACCCGAATTCAATAATAAGTGATTTGTAAAGAACCCTAGATTTTTTTTCGTTGACTGCGTGAGTCGCTGCCTCTGTTTTGTAGCGCTCTGTTTCAGTTTATCGTAAAAGACTTCTTAGCCTTCTACCTTTGCTGAATGAACGTTTAAGCCTTTTGTTCTGTTAAGGCTTTTTAGCCTTCAGGCTTTTTACTTTTGTTTTATTTAAGGCTTTGCCTTTTGCCTTCCCACTTTATGGGCTTTAGGCTTTTTCCTTCTCTTTTTTTTTTTCTTTTTCTTTTTAACTTAATAAATAATTAATGATACTCATTCTTAGTAATTAGTTATATCAAAAATATTAATATTTCCTAATTGTATATTCAATTATTTAAGTGTATACACACACACACACAAGATAAAAAAAAAAATTAAGTTCTATTATTAGCGTGTCTCGTAAACTTTAATTGAATTTGTAGGAGTGTTACTAATCTTCCCTACCCTAAAACCTAACTTCGTTCCTCGTAATGTTGTCGTAGGTCCGTTAC
>NW_017670951.1:182631-215962 GCF_001879085.1 Nicotiana attenuata
ATCGGCTTTGGTGTTGCGACCTTGGACTGAAACTATACAACCTCTATAGACTCTGGTGACTTCCACTGACTCGCCAACTGGAGTAGATACTAGGAATGGCTCACTAGGTTGTTCAGGTTCTAGTCCGAGGTTAATTGCAAAGTATGGAGTCACATATGAAAACGTTGAACCTGGATCCATTATGGCATAAGCATTATGTGAGCAGACTAAAAGTATACCTGTAATAACCTCTGCAGATGCCTCTGAACTCTGACGATCAAGTGTAGCAAACAAACGGGGTTGTCCCCCTCCCTGAGTAACTCGGTCTGCACCTCTGCCTGCTCCATGCCCGGTCTGATTATGAGAACCACGAGCCTGAGGTTGTGCAACTGCACTAGCTGAGGCACTAGAAGGACGAGTTGATCCACCACTGAAATTATGTCGCAACTTTGGGCAGTTGGCCTTTATATGACCAGTGTCTCCACAATGGTAGCAACCATGAAACCCGAGCTTGCACTGACCTGAATGTTGCCGCTTACATGTTCCACAAATACCTTGTTGGTGAGAATGTTTCTCAGCATGACTCTGGCTATGTGAGGATGATGTCCTAAAATTCTAATTCTGGCGAGACTGGTTTCCATAACTCTGAGTACGTCTGAAGGAAGACCCACCACCTGACTGATGACTGGACTGAGCTGGTGCTAATGACTCCTTATCAGAGGAACCCCTTCCACCTCCGCTGGATGTACCATTAAACTTGCCCGTTGTCCGGACTTTCTTGTTATGCTCATTTTCTTCTCTCCTTTGATGTCTGTCTTTTTCTAAGTGCTTGGCGAATCCCACAACAGAGGAGAAAGTTGTCATTCCTACCACTGCAGCTGATGTCATATCCTTAAATGTGGTAATCCAAACCGCCAACAAACCTGCGAATCTTTGCTTTTTCTGTCTTAACCATGTGAGGAGCATGCTTAGCTAACCTTATGAATTCCACGTATTACTCTTGCACACTTTTATTCCCTTGCTTGAGCTGTTCGAAATCCGTAGCCTTAGCTTCCCTATCCTCTTCGGGGATAAAGTTAGCCATGAAGGCCTCTTCAAATTCTTCCCAAGTAGGTGGACCATCATCTTTATCTCTTTCCTTTTCCCACATCTCAAACCAAGCGTCGGCCACATCTCTAAGCTGGTAAGCAGCTAGCTCCACAGCTTCATCATCAAATGCTTTCATCGCTTGGAGGGATTTATTCACACCCTCCAGCCACAACATTGGATCTTCATCAACTATAGAACCATGGAACACTGGAGGACTCAACTTCAAAAATCCATTCACTCTTGAGGACTCAATTTTTCTGTCTATTTGATCGAGGTGGAATCTCATCTCTTTTCTCGTTCTGGTTGGCCATGAAGGCTTTAAACATCTCCATATCACTATTTACCGCATTAAACATCTGACCCCTCTAGAGATATAGTTGTCTGAGCCGCAATTGCTGTTGGGGGCGGCACTGGATCCTGAGGTACTGGATCATCATGCTCCGCCCCTTCTTCATGTTCAACCTGGGTTACTTGAACCCCCTTTGTGGATTTACCCTTCCTTTTCTGAGTTGAAGCCTTTTTAGTTCTGCCTTGAGCCACAATAGTAGCAATAGTTTCTTGAGCAGTATCCTGAGTGTCGGTGTCAGAGTTGCGAGTACGAGCCATTTCTGCGAGTTTTGGAGAAACGAATATATTAGATAATTTCTTAGAGGTAGGATCTACTGCACGATCTAAAGTATGAAAAAATGAGACTTTTCCTAAATGCTTGTAGCCTCCTGTTTATAAGTATGGCGCGCTTCATACCCATAAAAAGGACTCTACTAACACGGCTTCATTGACCCCTAGGACTCCATAAAACTGACGCTCTGATACCAAGTTTGTCACGACCCATTTTTTGAATAAGCCGGGACCAGCACCCGATCACTAAACATGACCGAGCGAACCATCTACGCTTATCAGATCTATTATAACTTCAAACTTTATATACCAGAAGGAAATACTGTAATCAAATACTTTTAATTAATTTAAATATCTAAATAAACCAACTCCAAAACTTTATTTGTAGTAACCAATGAAATACTGCTAAGTTAATATCAAAAACATCTAAATCTTGACCCACCGACTGTATCTATTAAGCCTCTACTTATAAACTGACGCACTGCTCAGGACGTGAGATTTCCTGGCCAGTTCTCTAAGTAAACAATGAAATAGCTAAGTAAAGATGACTCTAAGGAATACTCCACGAACAAAAGCGGAGCTCACCAATAGCACTAGAAGAGAAGGAAGTCCTAACCCGTAGCCTTCTCGTCTGCAAAACCGGTTCCTACGTTGTACCGCAGACCAACGTTGGTTCCCAGAAGAGAACGTCAGTACCATCCATTGTACTGAGTGAGTCTTAATGACAGGGTACGAAACTTTATTAACATATTGTTGATACCCAATTTTTCCCTGTCTATTTTTTTATATGCAGAATATCTTCAAAATAGCATATATATGCATGTATAAGTATGTCCAAGCATTTTATTATTTTTTCCATAATTTTTAAGGTTTTAAACTGATTTATTTCCCTTTTTCATCCATAAAAGCCCAATGATTATTTTCAAAATTATTTTTTTTGGTAATTTAGTTATTGGAATTTTATATTTATACTAAAATGTAGCTAACATAATTCTTGTATATTTTTACAAATCTATTTAGTATTTTTTAAGCTAAATTGCATATAATTGCAACATTAGCCTATTTTAAGATTTAATTGCATTTTATACTTAAAAAATTGATTCCAGTATTTTAATTTAATATTTATATGTTATAAATCATTTTTAGTACTTTCAATTTATTTCTAGAATTTAATTTGCTATTTTTATAAAATAAATGGGGAAAAATGGCTATTTAAAATCTAGCCAGATTTCATTTCGATTGTAGCCTAAATTATACCCCAATAGAACCCAATTGAACCCCAGCCCAATTCCTAAAATTACCCGACCCATAGCCCGTTTAAACGACCCACCCGGCCCCCCTTTAAATCCCAGCCGTTGATCTAACAGATCAACGGCTCACATTCCCCTTTCCTTAATTAATTCCAAATGACCCCAAACCCTTCTCATTTTCCACCTACCAGCCGCCTCTGAACCCTCCATTCTCTCAAACTCTCTCGAAGCTTCTCAAACCCTAGCCACTACTTCCACCCTAAAAGCCACAGGAATCCATGGCTTCCAAGGTTATGGAAGCCCTACACCGGCCTCCTATGACTCCCACGCGCCTGATTTTTGAAGATTCAAGGCCTGACCACGACGAGGTTTGGTCCAGGCTTCGTTCGATTCGAGTCCCACGGCCATCTCCGGTTTTGCTCCGGCGTACCATGGTTGCTCGAGCCTGATTTTGACTTCTCCGACTTAGATCGGTGACTTTTCAAAGCCTTTCTCACTACTAGGGTTCTTTTGAAACCCTAACCCTTCGAGGTTTTTCTGATTCCTTTAGATCCGTTGTGTATCTATGCGTTCCCTAAGCTTTTAAACGATTTTCCTGACTTTTCTTTCAAAAATTACTTTCAAAACCATTTCTTTTCCGATCTAGGATTTTCTGAAAATATGTAAATGTTCTCTGACTTTCTTTTTTCTGTTGTGTGTATTTGCCTTTACTGTGTTCTTGTATTTTCTTCTACTGTGCTCTTGTATTTTCTTCTACTGTGTTCATGTATACTTCTTCTACTGTATTGTGTTCTCGTATGCCTTTTTGTATATTTCTTCTACTGTATTTTCCTATACTATGTTCTCGTGTGTTTCTTCTACTGTATTTTCCATTATTATGTTCTTAAAGTGTTTCTTATCAAGTTCCATCTGCTAAGCTCTGTTTAAGTGTCTTCTAAAAACTGCTTAGCATGCTTCTTCTACTATTCTTATCAGTTTTTCCATTATGTTTCGTATCAGTTTCTTCTACTCTGTTTTTCTTTGAATTCTTCTATTATGTTCTGCGTGTTACTTGCTATCACTGTTTTCTCATGAGTTTCTGCTGCTGAAAGAAACATGCAAGAGGTTTCAGTTCTTCTCTGAGACCTCTGAGCCTGTTTCGATCACTTGCCTTCTCATCTTTGTACTCAATTAATGGTGGAAACCCTAGAATTTGGGGGTTCTCCCAAGTTTGGTTATGTGATTTGTTTGAACTAGGGATTTATTTCAAAGCCCCTAACTCTTTCAGACCCACTTCGAGTCTCTGAATTAAGTTTGGACATCCTTGTTTTCATATGATTCTGACTTTTGCTAAACTCTTCTACACTGGATTTTTCTACTGATTATACAATGACACGACAATCTTCTTTCATGCTTAACATGTTCGTATTCTCCTTATAAATGATGAACTTCCCTCTAAAGTGGCTTTCAAATTTGTGATTAGTTCATATTTCCCTCTGAATATGGTCTGATTGATTCTTTCCATTGTTTCCTGATTTTTCTATGACTCGACCTAAGTTAAAACCTTCTCAGCTTTTGCGACTTGGTTCATTCATGGGTCAGTAATTACAAGATCCCTGATTCTTTGATTTACTGGTTGTCAATTGATTTTCTTACCTTATTTGTACAACCGTGTACTTCAAAACCCTGTCCTTAAATAACCTTTTATGTATTCGCCCCTAATTGCATTTTGTGCACAAAGTGCTTATTCAAATTCTTTCCTTAAATTGTTTTTACCCGTTTGAATTTGAATCCTTTAATTAAGGGAAGTCTTGTGTAATTGATGCTTAATTGATACTCAGTTCCTTAACTATTTTCTTACCTTATTTCTGCCTGATTTTCAACACTATAATTGCACGACTCTTTCACAAACTCATGACACAATTCAGAATCCTTCTGAACTCATACTCACACACAATAATATTCTCTTCTTGTCTGCACTGTGGCCCGTTCACAAGACCTACTGCTTTTTCTTTGTTTGTTTCTCTGAAATTGGTATGTCCGGATTTAATTTTTAGCACTACAACAATGTGTAGTTATTGCTTGTGTGTCCATGTTTGCCTGCTGTTTCTGTATATCTCAACACTTAAATTGGCATGCTGATTTCCTTCTGTTTTTTTGTTATGAACCCCCATTCCCCTATTACCCCCTATGTGTTTTGAGTTATGACTTAAGGCATGGCAATGTAAGTTGTTGTCCATGAACTAAGTTTGATCCATGGGGGTCTTAACCTCTAAACAATCTGTTCTAACAGGCTTAAGGGTGTGCCAGCATCTCCCATTGTTGGGTATGCCCATCAGCCTGCCTTTTTGCCTCTTACAACTCCCCCATTCCCCTATACCCTTATGTATACTGATTTAAGCTGTTTCCCTTTTCCCTTTCCCCTTTCAGAATTCTGCTTCTGCACTTGCACTCTCTCTTAGTCCTTAAGTTCTGTCCCCCTCTTGTGAGCCTTGCCTTGGGACTTTGAGTTCCCTCTGAACTTGGACACCTGAGGGTTAGCCCTTCCACACTGCACTATGTCTTAATCTGGTGATATATTTGGATGTAAGCATTGCCCGGAGTTCATATGAGACTCTTAGGGAACTTTAACACACCCCAAATGGGAGAAAGGCTTTGAAATATGATCTCTTGGAGTTGGTTTACTTCATACTTCAGACAGGAAGTCTGAGTCAGGCTCTCCTTGGTTGTACTTTTTTATTTCTGATGTATTTTCTTTACTTTACTTCTTTTTCTGGGCTGTAATAACTTTGTAATAAAACTCTCGGGGATGGCTAGTGAAAAAGGGAGGGGTAACCATGTATGCAAAGGGGTAGATATCCTGCCTATAGGAGTTTCTGAATTTCTGCATTCTCATATAGATAACTTGCCTATAGGTTATTTCTGAATTTTTGCACCCTCATATAGATAACTTGCCTATAGGAGTTTCTGAATTTCTGCACTCTCATATAGATAACCTGCCTATAGGTTATTTCTGGATTTCTGCACTCTCATATAGATAACTTGCCTATAGGTTATTTCTGAATTTCTGCACCCTCATATAGATAACTTGCCTATAGGTGTATTTCTGAATTTCTGCATGCACATAGAAAATATGCCTATAGGTCTTTCTGAATCTTGCATACACATTCTTCATCAGGAAATCACATTTATAGGTCTTAATCAATCAACTGCAAGTAGATATCATGTTCATAGGCTTTAAATGAAATTCAGCACCTAGATATCATGCTTATAGGTTTTCTGCATTTTACCATGTCTGTTAAAAGGGGGTTAAAATCAACACGCATAGAAAGCATGTCTATAGGAGTTATTAATCAAGTCTGAATCGCTTCACTCGCTTATAAGTCTAAAACCAGTAATAATGACGACCATCAGTTGCAGAACATATGATCTCTTGCTAAAACTTGCTATCTTTAATAACTGACGACTTTCTTAAATCAGTATGTATTCAGTTTATTTCATCATTTCTGAAATCAGTAGATATCATGCCTATAGGGTCCTCGCCCAACACCTAGGTAAGCCTTAGGGCTACAATTATAACTGAATCAGATTTTATTAGCTACAACCAGCAGGCAGGCCTGATTCGGGCTTCTTATCTGAACTATGTAATAAATCAGTCTGCCTCAACCTTTAAGTTTTAGTTAGACCTTAAGCAGTATGTGTAAGTCATGCTAAATTATGTGCTTTCTTTTGTTTAAAGGAGGTCTATCTGAGCCCTTCACTTGTTTATGTGCTTTCCCCCAACTTGCTATACTTGTTTTTGTATGTCGCCTTAGAGTTTTTGCCTTTGAAACTATAATCAAGCCTAATATCCCTTCCCTTTAGGATTAGTAGTCCTAACTGCCTCCGGGACTGATAGGATTGGGGCGGGTAATAGCATGCAATAAGTAAACGAGACCATTCCGCGCTTTAATACCTTAACAGGGTGGGAAAGGGTAGATATGGATATGAGGACCATGCCATAACATCACGTGTAGCCCCTTACTGATGAGTGATTACCGGATGTTGTGTGGGGTGATCCATATTATTTATAAACCTAGGACCCCCTTCCCTTTGTTTCTTTGATTCTTTGCTTCTTTTTTTTATTTTTAACTATTTCTCTAAGGAAAAATCAGTATCCCTTTCGTTCTTTCTAACTTTGCTTATTTGTAACCGTTATGTGAAAATACCCTCTTACTTGAAGTTTTATTTGCCTATGTGTTATTTATACTTAAGTCACAACAATAGTTTGGCCGGGAACTACACTAGTGGATCCTGATGGGTGTCTAACACCTTCCCCTTAGGATAATTTCAAGCCCTTACCCAATCTCTGGTTATTCAAATCAAACCCTACTTAGTGTCCTAATGCACTTAAATCATTAGGTGGCGACTCTTCAATTCAAACCCAATTCCCAGAAGGGAACGAGTTGTCTTCCTGAATGTCATAAACCCGATTTCGCAAGAAAAAGGGGGTGCGACAGTACCTGGTCATGCCTAGTGATTCATTGAGTGTTCTTGTTTATGTGTCTACAACGGTGGGTGATTCTATTGTAGTCGATCGAGTCCATCGTTCTTGTATTGTGGTGATTGGGGGTCTTGAGACTCGTGTAGATTTGTTGCTTTTAGACATGGTTGACTTCGATATTATATTGGGGATGGACTGGTTATCACCTTACCACGCTATCTTGGACTGTCATGCCAAGATTGTAACCTTAGCTTTACCGGGTATGCCTCGTTTAGAGTGGAGAGGGACTTCTGGTCATTCCACCCATAGTGTTATCTCGTATGTGAAGGCTCGGCGTATGGTCGAGAAGGGGTGTTTTGCCTATTTGGCATATGTTCGTGATTCGAGCGCTGAGGTTCCTTCTATTGATTCGGTGCCCGTTGTTCGTGAGTTTCCTGATGTTTTCCCTTCAGACCTGCCGGGTATGCCACCCGACAGCGATATTGACTTTTTCATTGATTTGGCTCCGGGCACGCAGCCCGTTTCTATCCCGCTGTATCGTATGGCCCCGCCTGAGTTGAAAGAATTAAAGGAACAGTTGCAAGATTTGCTTGAGAAGGGTTTCATTATGCACAGTGTTTCGCCTTGGGGTGCGCCGGTGTTGTTTTTTAAAAAGAAGGATGGGTCAATGAGAATGTGTATTGATTATCGACAATTGAACAAGGTTACAATCAAGAATAAGTATCCGCTGCCGAGGATTGATCATTTGTTCGACCAGCTTCAGGGTGCCATGGTATTTTCAATGTTGGACTTGCGATCTGGCTACCATCAGTTGAGGATTAGGGCATCCGATGTCCCTAAGATAGCTTTCTGCACTCGGTATGGGCATTATGAGTTCTTGGTTATGTCATTCGGGTTGACAAATGCCCCAACAACTTTCATGGATTTGATAAACCGAGTGTTTAGGCCTTATTTGGACTCGTTCGTGATAATCTTCATTGATGATATATTGTTATATTCCCGCAGCCAGGAGGAGCACGAGCAGCACCTTAGAGTGGTTCTTCAGACTCTGAGGGACAGTCAGTTATATGCAAAGTTCTCGAAGTGTGAGTTCTGGTTGAATTCAGTTGCATTTCTGGGACATGTTGTGTCAGCAGAGGGTATTTAGGTTGATTCGAAGAAGATTGAGGCAATCAAGAACTAGCTTAGACCTGCATCAGCTACGGAGATTCGGAGTTTCTTGGGATTGGCAGGCTACTATCGTCAGTTCGTAGAGGGGTTTTCATCTATTGCAGCCCCGATGACCAAATTGACCCAGAAGGGTGCCTAGTTCAGGTGGTCGAATGAGTGTNATCATCTTGGCCACTTTGGGCAAAATCATCAGCGTATACCAGCTGATCAGGTGGTTGTTGATACCCAATTTTTTTCCTATGTACTTTTATATGCAAAATACTTTCAAAATAGCATGTACATGCATATATAAGCATGCCCAAGAGTGTTGGTATTTTTTCCTAATTTTTAAAGATTTTAAAATCAATTTACTGTCTATTTTTAGCAGTACAAAATCCAATAATTATTCCCAAGATTATCACTTTGGTGAATAATTTATTTCTATTCTCATATTTACACCAAAATATAATTAAGGTGATTTTTGTATATTTTCACAAATTTATTTGGCATTTTTAAAGCTAAAATTGCATGTAATTGCAATTATAGCCTATTTTACGATTAATGGCATTTTATAATTATAAAATTATTTCCAGTATTTTTAGATTAATATTTATATAGTATTTGTTGGCTCAGTGTTTTTAATTTACTTTTAAAATCATTATTACTATTTTTATAAAATAAAAAGGGGAAAATTGGCTATTTAACATTTAGCCCATTTCTATTTCGATTACAGCCTCATTTCCTTTCAATTTTAACCTTAAATTGACCCCAATTCCGCCCCAAATTAAACCTAAATTACCCGACCCCTGACCCAATTTAAAAACCCAACCGGCTCCCCTTTGATCCAGGCCGTCGATCATTTTGATCAACGGCCATAAATTCCCCTTTCCTTTTTTAATACCCAAACCTCCCCTGACCTAATTTATTTCACCTGAGACGCCGCCTTCGAACCCTCTCGTCTCTCAAACTCTCTCGAACCTCTCCGAAACCCTAATCGTTTCCCACCTTATCTCACCATGTTTCCACCGGAATCCATGGCGTCTCCGGCCATGGACGGTCTGTACTCATCCTTTCTCACCATCAGACCTAAGCTATTCAAGGTTTGAAGCCCGACTTCGATGGCCCTCTTCAGATCCTTCTCAGAACTGTAGATCTATGGCTTCTCCGGCCATTATTCCGGCATGTTCAATCAATATGAGTCTTTTCGACTCAGGATCTGACTCTCCTCAAGACCTTTCTCATTTCTAGGGTTTTCTCTGCAACTCTAAGCCGTCTGAGGTTCTGTACTTGCTTATTTTCTTAGATCTGTGATATGTCTGGGCTTTACTTGACATTTTAAAGGTTTTCCCCAAATTTCCTTTTCAAAATCGTTCAATTTCGATTTTAGGGTTTCTGAAAAAGTTTCTTCAAATATCTTTCTGATTCTTTCTGTTCTTTCTTTATGTGTGATCATCTACGTTAGGCTCGTGTGTTTTCTTTTCTACTACGCATGAGGTTGCTCTTTGTTTCTCTTTCTATTATGCAAGATTCTTCTATTTTTGTTGTTATTCCTGTACTCGCATGTTAATCCGTGTTGTTTGCTATATGTGTTTATGGTTGAGTTTTTTGATTTTGTTCACTTTACTGAACTCTGTTTGTGTTCCTGCTAAGCATATTTCATCTACTTTTGTTTAAAACTCGTATCATCTCTTTCTTCTGAACTTGTTTAAATTCCGAGTTTTCTCAGACGTGTTCTCATGACCTTGAATTAGTGTTCTTTCTATCGTGTGTGTTTGTCTCTCATCAGTCTTTGGAAAAGACTTCTGAGCCTCTTTCAATGACATGTTTTCTCACCTCTATGTCTGACTCAATTCGAAGCCCTAGGATTTGGGGGTTTCTTTGGCAAGTGGTATTAGGGTTCCACTTTGGGACCCTAGGCTTTCAGACTCACTATGAGTCCGCAACTGAACTTCAATCCCTTTTGCTTGTGACTCTAAGGCTTTCAATGTTAGACTCTTTTTCTAAGTAACCTGACGATTCCTTCTGCTTGATTGGTATGCTTTATATATGAGAAATTTCTCTTTCAAAAGATTTTTTACCAACTAATTGATTAATTCTGAAATCCTTTTAATAAGGCTGACGAATTGTCACTGATTTTTCTTCGATTGAACCCCCTTTACCTTTCTTGACTTGGTTCATTCAAATTGAACTTGTAATTTTGGTTTCATGGCTGTTTGATTGATTCCCTTGCCATATTTGGCACAAACCGTGTACTATTGATTGTTTTCCTTAAATAACTTCTATGTATTTACCCCTTTTGTGCTACTTTGAAAGGTTTTAATTAAAACTTCTTTCCTTAACTGGTTTTTACCCGTTAGAATCAGAATCCCTTAACCAAAGGGAGACTGATTTCAATAATATTTCCTTGCCTTTCTTGCTTGCTTTCTGCGCTATAAAAGGGACCTTACCTTGCATCTTACCACAACATCTTACAACTTCATTCTTCACACAACCTTCACACCACTAGTCTTTAAAATACTTGCACACTTGCAATACTGTTTTTTCGGTATTCTGCTTTGCTTGGGATCTTTTGGAATTGCTTTGCTTGCAACTTGGCCTTTTCAAGACTACTGTTTTTACTTATTTCTTCTGAAATTGGTATGTTCTGAGTTAACATTCTTGCCTCACCCCTATGTGTTTACTTACAGTTTCTGCAATCCTGTTTACTTTACTACGCATGATTCAATGATTTATGCTAATATGTTCCTTCCTTGCATCTGTTTCTATTGTAAATCCCTACCCCTCATTCCCCTCTATGTGTCTGAGTTAAGGTTCTTGGCCTGGCAGTACCCAAATTACTGCTCAGGTCAAAACCTGATCCTCAATGGATCCTAACACCCAAGATTTGGCTGACAGGATGGTCAGGGGTGTGCCAGCATTCCCAATTGTTGGGCATGACCACCAGCCTGCCATGGTTTTCCTAATTCCCCCCCCCCCCCCCACGATGCACTTACACTTATTCTTAGACTCTTAAGTTCTGCCCCCCTCTTATGAGCCTTGCTTTGGGACCTGGAGCTCCCTCTGAACTTGGACATTCGAGGGCTGGCTATTCCACACTGCACCATAATCTTAATTCTGCAATGTAATTGGGTGTAAGCATTGCCTGGAGTTCATGAAGCTCCTTGGCTTTGACACACCCAAAGGATGAGAAAGGCTTTTGGAAGTTTTGATCCTGGAAGTTGGTTTATCTCATATTGTTGGACTTTGAGTCTGAATTAGGTTGTTTGGTTGTAGCTGAAATTTCTGATGTAATTTTACTTTTCTTTCTTTTGATTCATTCGGGTCTGTAATAATTTGTAATAACTATTGGGGATGGTTAGTGGAAAGGGATGGGGATGAATGTATGAAAAAGGATAGAAAATATGCCTATAGGTTATTTATTTCTGCATTCTCATCTTAGAAAACATGCATATAGGTTATTTATTTTTGCATTCTCATCTTAGAAAACATGCCTATAGGTTATTTATTTCCGCATTCTCATCTTAGAAATCATGCCTATAGGTTATTTCTGTATTCTCATTCTAGAACTCATGCCTATAAGTTTTTTGCATTTCTGCATATACATGTCATTAGGCAAACAATCGTAGACTTAATAATAATCAATTGCATTCTAGAGACCATGCCTATAGGACCTTTGCATCTATGTAATCGTTTAAAACCAATAACGCTTAGATAACTTGCCTATAGGAATAATCAATTGAATCAGCCTCGTCTATTTTATCTATACGTTTAAAACCAGTCATAAGTTCGTTTAAAATCTGCAGATCTTTTGTCTATAAAACCAGTGATCCTTTCTTTAAAATCAGTACGCTCTGCTAGATATCATGCCTATAGGTCTTACTTAGGCAAACCGTTAGGTTTTTAATTAACTGTGTCAGCTCTGATAACTACAACCATACAAGGCTAATTCGGACAACTCATCTGAGAAATATGTGATAAACCAACCTGTCCTAACGCTTTTAAATTTAATTCAGACCATAACCGGTATTTGAAGTCATGCTATATATTTGCCTTTAAGTGAGGAGGCATGTTTGAGCCTTAACTGCTGTTTGCTTCTCCCCTATTTGATTATGTGTTTTGTTTGTCGCCTAGACTTTTATCCTTTTAAAACTTCTGAAAAGCCCCAACTCCCTCCCCTTTAGGATTAGTAGTCTCAATGCCTCCGGGGCTGATAGGATCGGGACGGGTAATAGCATGCAATAAGTAACGACACTATTCTGCGCTTTAATACCTTAATAGGGTGGGAAGGGTAGACATGGATATGATGATCACGCGATAACACCATGCGTATAATTGGTTACCGGGTGTTGCATGGATGATCCATGTTATTTAAAAACCTAGGCCTCCCCCCTCCCTCCATATGTACTTCCGTTATTGTTTTCTTTAAACTGTCAGTTTCCAGCTCTTTAAACCTTGTATTTCGCTTCAAATCATTTAAAACCTCTTTGAATTTCCAGCACTGTTATCTTTTTGAACTTCCGCCCATTTCACTTCTTTTGTCTGATTGTTTGCACTCGTTATTTGATCCTTATTTTCCTGCACTTATACATTCTTTGAAACAACTATGAAACCACCCATTTCCTGACTTCAGCATGTTTATTTAACCTTTATACATTCCTACTTGTAATCATTATGTGGAAGTTGTTTTGTATGTTTACTTGTTTTAAAGTCACAATTGTAGCATGGCCGGGAGCCACACTAGTGGATCTTGGGGAGTGCCTAACACCTTCCCCCTGAGATAATTTCAAGCCCTTACCCATTCTCTGGTTCTTCTTTCTTTTAAATTCTTAGTGTCCTAATGCACTTAATCATTAGGTGGCGACTCTTCTAAATCTCAAACCAAATTCCCAAAAATAATAGAGTTGTCCGCCCAAATGTCGTAAACCCGATTTCGCCTTTGGAAAAAGGGGGCATCGACACTCAGCGCTCATGTATCATACCTTAGCCTGGCTAAGGAAATTCTCAGCAATGAGACCCTCGGCTCGTGTGCTCCCTACTTTGGCACAAGTAGTTTCAGGAAGTCAACGCCTTGGTCAGTGATGTTCTAAACGTCAATACCACACAAGAGGGGGGGTGATTTGTGTGGTACCCAATTTTCGCTCTAGAAGAACTAGGTTCTTCTAGGTGTACTTACTACTACTGTTTGCGGAATTAAGAGTGCATAAAATAAAGAACACAGAGATTTTTACGTGGAAAACACCTGGCTCAAAAGGTGAAAAAACCACGACCTACTACTCAGTAGGATTTTCCCAAACTTCCACTAAAATCACTGAGCCAAAACAGCATTTACAAAACTCTTGTAAACCTAAGGATTAAACTCTAATCCCAGTGTGGCAACCAGCCTCTAACTGCTGCGACACCTTCAAGTTAACTCTAACTTGAATACTCAAAGTACCTAATACAATTGCTTCTAAATAAGCTGAAAGGTACAATATTAAAACACCTACTACAATTGAACTAGAAATAAAGAAAGACACATAAAACTCTTTATGGTGCTGGTTCTTCAATCTCGTTCATGTAGCTTCTGGTTTGCACACTTGAATCACACACGAACTGCTTGCAAAAAGCCTTGCTATTTTGCTCCCAATTCACGTTTAACTTCTGCGTTTTTGTGCAACACTTTAATGTGAGAACATCCTACAATTTATAGAGTTAGTAGATGAAGAAATAACTAGAGTTCTGATGCAACTCTTCCTTGGTGGAAGAGTTCTAGTTGATTTCAACTTCTAACTCCTTCCCTATCTTGGATAGTGTTCTCTTTGAGTAAGGAGTCCTTCTCCTTATCAATTATGCAACCTTTTCGATCAGGAGATATTAAATACACCAAGTTAAGCTTATCTCCTTCACGTGCAACCCACATGCTCAAATCTGCCCGTTTTTGTGCACCTGAGGGATAGGCCACTGGATGGACCTGGTTCATGTCTGAGTTCCTTTGTCAGTCTTCAAAACTAACCTTTACTTGGGCCAACAAATTCCCCCTTTTTGATGATGACAAACACTGTGCTTTTCATACACTTAGGCCCTGCCAGAACTCAGCTCAAACATCAACACAATGTTAGAAACATTTTTCCTTTATATCACTTATCATCAAGGACCAGGTACATTAGGTTATAAACATCACTGTTCAAAGTGTAAACATCACTTGTTTAAAGCACAACATTTTTTCCCCCTTTTGGCATCATCGAAAAGTTGCATAAAGAATGTGAGATAACCAGATTTTAAAACTTACTCATGGCCACTGTGGCTACTTCAAATGCAAACATGGATTAATCATCATAGATCAAACTAAGAATTTCAACCATCACAGAAATATAAACAAATAGTTAGATCAAAAACAGTGAATTTCATTGATGATTGATAAGATTCTACCACAAAGCATAAGAAAAAATAAAAATACTGAAAACATGAGCAAAAGAAACAAAGTCCCGAATTGGGTCACTGGTTGATCTACACTAGGTTAGGATTTAAGGCTTGGAAGAGGTAGGGGCTGGGTTATTTGCTTGGAGAAGTTTCAGCATGTCTTGAAGAATTCCATCATTCTTCTCCTTTTCCCTTGCAAGTTCAGTTCTGAGAACATCTCTCTCAGATTCTACCTCAACCAATCGTGTCTTCAGCCTTGCTATCTCAATATCCTTTGCCTCACTCTCCTGTACCAAGACTCTGACTTTGCTATTGATAGGTGTCTTTTTAGATGAACCAGGTTCATTAAGAATGACATTGACTTCATAATCGCAAGCAAGCAGAGTATTAACCCCAAAATGAACCTTTCTTGTAATAACCTCCTACTTCTTCATAGGTACCTTGAAATGCAAGCATAGTTGTCAGAATGAAACCATAGGGAATGGCATGAGTTTTGGTGCCATTGATAACTCTATCAGTAGGTCCGCGAGGGTTTCCTGTTCAGATGGAACAGGTTCATCTATATTTTTTCAAGTTGAACCAACCCCTCAGCAGCTTTGCCAGACCCATTTCCCCCTGTTTTGCTCACACTCTCTTCTATTTAACTAAATTCTTCTCCCCAAACAACCATTGCCTCAGTTTCTTTTGTTAGACCAACAGGAGTGGGTGAAGAATCAGCCATTCTTGTACCCTTTCCCCTCACAGTACTCCTAGCACCCTTGCTCTCTTTTTTCTTTTCCTTTTTATTTTTACCACCAACTTCTCCAGATTATATAGTCTCAACACCTGCTATACATCCTACAAATCTATTCTCCAAATTTGCAGCAACTTTAGAAATTGTCTCAAGAGAAACATTAGAATCAGAAGATACCTGTTCAGTTTTGAAAGACCTACTTTCTTCCCCTTTAGTAGCAGACTTAAATGAATCTTCAGATTTCTAGGATTCTTCTTCCCTACAAGCTTTCAATTGCTTGTTTATTTTCTTGATTTGCTATCCTTCAGCGACAATCTCACGAGCCATCATCTTTACTCTACTTTTCTTAGAGATTGGTGTTGTAGAAGGTGTGAAGTGGTTTCATGTGGTGGTGATCAAGGATTTTCAGAGGTGTTCGACATATCTGGGCTAGGGTATGGAAGAGAAGAGAATTAGATTGTGTTTGGAAGATGAAAGAAGAATGAGAGTTTTTTAACCGCTTGAGAGAGATGAAGTAAGGAATACACTAAACCTGATCAATATACAGGGGAGTAATTGATGGGGTAACTACAGCTTTTCAGACTCTTAGAAGTTTAATCAAACTGAAATTCAGTGTTGGAGTGTATCTCTAGAATCTAGGTACTTCCATTCGGTTGGGACTCTTTTGAATGGGACTGGTTCACTTGTAACGGATAAGTCCAAAGAGGAGTTTGGTATTTGGTAGGACTCTGCTCATGATCCAAATATAGTTATTTCAAATTATGCAGAGTGTAGAAAACATACCGTGTTATCTTGATGAACCAGGTTCTTCACTGACAATTCTCTTGTGTGAGTCTAAATTTGCCAAAATAGAAAAAATATATTAGAGATTAATGAGTCATTTTAACACATGGCACAAGAGTATACTATGGAAAGTATGAGACTGAGCAAGATTTAATCTAATTATACACAATTTACAGACTTTCTAACCAATTTTTTTCAAATTTTTTTTTCATTTTTTTTTCGTTTAACCTTGAACTGGTCCTTTTAGGTGATCTTAATCATCCCTAATTCCATCCTGTTCCTCTCAAAGTGATCTCTAATTAAGGCTTTTGTGAAGATGTCAGCAATTTGCTTGTCAGTAGCACAAAACTCCATAGTGATCAAGTCTTTCTCATAGTTGTCCCTCAAAAAATGGTGTCTAACATCTATGTGCTTAGTTCTCTTATGAAGAACCGGATTCTTAGTCATACTAATAGCACTAGTGTTATAAAAAAAATAGGGATGCAACCAACACCAATTTCAAAGTTCAATAATGGTTGTTTGATCCGCAACAATTGAGCACAACATGAAGCAGCAGCAACATACTCAGCTTCAGCAGTAGATAAGGCCATTGAATTTTGCTTTTTGGTAGCCCATGACACAAGACATGAAACAAGGAAGTGTTCCATACCTGAGTTGCTCTTCCTATCCACAAAGAAACCTGCATAATCAGCGTCAGCATATCCCACTATGTTAAAATTACTACCTTTTGGATACCAAAGGCAAAGGTCAGTGGTGCCTTTCAAGTATCTCCATATTCTCTTGACAGCGGTCAAGTGGGACTTCTTTGGATTTGCTTGAAATCGAGCACAAAGACCTATACTGAAAACAATGTCAGGTCTGCTAGCAGTAAGATACAAAGGAGAACCAATCATTCCTCTATACAACTTCTGATCAACAGATGAACCAGGTTCATCTATATCCAATTTTGTGGATGTTGCAATAGGAGTGTCAATTTCTTTAGATGTTTCTTCCTGGTTTTGTTACTAAGGAATAGGTTCATGGACAGGTTCCCTCGAGGTTTGAGGATCAGTTCCTCTCTAGTGAGTTCCCCCTATCATGCTGCCCTGGGTGGAAGGACCTGTTCCATCACCTATTCCCTCTTGTATGCATCTTCAGGCTGGACTGTAGTTTCACCATTTGAATTTCTTATCAGCCCAATATCTTCATTATCGTGTTCCTGCCTCTCAGAAAGAGTGTTAGTTTAAAAAAAATAACATATACATTTTTCTACACACATAGTTCTTTTATTGTATATCTTATAAGCTTTACTATGTGAAGAATATCCCAAGAATATTCCCTCATCACTTCTGGGATCATACTTACCTAGGGAGTCTTTGCCATTATTGTGCACAAAGCACTTGCATATAAATGCCCTAAGATGGGATATATTTAGCTTTCTCCCTTTAAGTGACTCATAGGGAATCTTCTTAACAAGAGGTCTAGTCATGCAACTATTTATGATGTAGCATGCAAAAATTTAGCAAACTTAGCATTTTCAAATTCAGTTCCATGATAGACCTAATTGATGCAAATTGATTACCTAGTTGTTTCTGAGTTTTTCTAACAAAAGAAGTAGACATGTCAAATGCTTCATCTTTAGATGTTAAAAATAATGTCCAAGTAAACCTAGAGTAATCATCAACAAGCACCATCACATGTCTTTTACCACCTCTGCTTAATATTCTCATTGGACCACAGAGATCCATATGGACCGGTTCCATCGTTCTGGTGGTACTTACCACTTTCTTGCATTTAAAAGAGGATCTTACCTGCTTCCCCCTTGCACAAGCCTCACAAACTTTGTCTTCCTTGAACTTGATGTTAGGCAGCCCTATCATCAGATCCTTGGAGACTAATTTGTTGAGTTGAATCAGACTTGCATGTCCAACTCTCTTGTGCCAAAGGAGGGGATCATTGTCCAACACACCTAAGCAAGTGAGTTCATTTTCTGAAAGTGTGGACAAATCTACAATGCATGTATTGTTTACTCTTTTTCCCTGCAAAACAATCTTGTCAATGGTAAGATTAATCACAAAATATTTGGTAGTGGTGAATGCTACCAAGTTACCTTTATCACATAATTGTGATACCCTAATTAGACTGTACTTTAGGCCATCTATCAAGTAGACATTCTCAATAGAGTGAGAATCAGTCTTACCTACCTTTCCAACCCCAATGATCTCACCTTTCTTCCCATTTCCAAAGGAGACATTACCTCCTTTGAGGTCCTCAAGTGAAAGGAACTGGTTCTTGCTTCCTGTCATATGCTTTGAGCAGCCACTATCCATGTACCATATTTGGCTGCTCCCTTTCACTTGGACCCACAAAAGGAAATCAGGAGTTAGTCTTAGGAACCCAAACTAGTTTGGGTCCCTTTCTATAGGCAAAAGGGTGAATCAAATTCTTTTTAGCCCAACCTGGCAGCCTATTTTTCCCTTGAACAAATTCTTTATTCTTTTGACTAGCCTTTTCTTTTGCAATACATTCACTTTTATAGTGACCAGTTTTACCACAATGTGTGCAAATTTTGTTCTAAGGAAGTGTGAGGTACTTGCTTTTGGGATCCCACTTAGGTGCAGAGGTCCTGTAGCCAAGTCCTCTCTTATTGCTACTTTGGTGTTCATGTAGCCATGAAAGTGCATCGGAGGACCTATTCCATTTACAGGTTCTATCTAGCTCGTGCTTAACCTTGTTTAGATCCTCCTTAAGGACTCTTATCTGCTCATCTCTTTTGTACAACTCATCTTTCATTTTTCCTACATTTTCTTCTAAAGTGAGTTGTGTGTGATCAGATTTCTTTTTACCAGTTCCTAATTTCAATTTTAGGTTTTCAGATTTAAGCTCTAGGACTGTGGTGTCAAGTTCATGAACCTGGTTCTTCAACTCAGCATTTTTACTATCACTTTCACTAGCCCTAAGTTCCAGGTTTTTGCACTTAGCTCTCAGAATCACACACTCCTTAGAAAGCTGTTCCTTTTCATTGTTTATAACCTCAAATTCATCAATGAAATCTAGAAGTAATTCAGAGAGACTTTCTTTAGACAAAAATTTAATCTTGTCTTTGAGATGAATTATACTTACCTCAGATTCCTCATCGGATTTCCCAATTGCCATAAGTGCTTGCTCATCTCCATCTTCATCTTCTGAGTCATCATCTGAGCTTTCACCCCAAGCAGCAACCATAGCCTTTGTTGATCCTTTGTTCTTCTTGTGATGAACCTGTTCCTTCTTCCTGTTCCTTCGTTCAGCTCTTTCCTTTTTCCATTCAATTTCCCATTGAGGGCAGTTTTTTGATGTGGTGATCAGTCTTCCCACACTTGTAACACCACTCATTGGTTTGTTTTTCAGGAACCCTTGGTTTGTTGTAGCTTCCACTTCTTGAAGGACCATTTTCTCTCATTAGGTACTTCTTGAAATCCTTTGTGATCATGGTCATTTCGTCCTCCTCTAGATCAGCACCTTCAGTGATTCTGAATGCCATGTTCCTTTCCTTCTTGGGTGCATCCATCTTCATGGTTTGCCTTCTAAGTTCATAGGCAGTGAGATTTCCAATTAGCTCATCCAATTTAAGAGTGGGAATGTTCTTTGATTCCTGAATAGCTGTGATTTTGCTTTCCCAAGAGGTTGGCAGTACCCTTGTCAAAATCTTCTCAACTTTGTCTTCTTCAAGAATAACCCTTCCAAGAGACTTAAGTTCATTTGTTAGTGTGCTGAACCTTGTATACATCTCTTGGATGGTTTCCCCTTCCTTCATGGTGAAATTCTCATATTGAGAATACAGCAGTGTTCCTCTGGACCTCTTCACTTGAGGTGTTCCTTCATGAGCCACTTGCAAAGTGTCCCAGATTTCCTTAGCAGTGGTACAGCTTTGAATTTTACTGTACTCGTCTGGACCAAGTCCACACACAAGCCATTTCTTGGCCTTTGCATTCTTTTCCCACTTCCTCAAGTCCTCAGCAGTGCAGTCAGCTCTTGTCTTTGGCACATCCACTCCTTCAGCATTCTTCTTTGTAGTTGCTAGAGGACCATCAGTGACTATGTCCCAGAGTTCATAGTCTTCTCCTATGATGTGATCTCTCATCCTGTTTTTCCACCAAGAGTAGTAGTGTCCATTAAAGAGTGGAGGCCTATCAGTGGATTGCCCTTCCCAGTTCCCAGGTGGCGCACTCATGTTGATCTTTTCCTAAGGTGTTAGCCTCTTCAAGGATAACCTGCTCTGATACCAATTGATGTTCTAAACGTCAATACCACACAAGAGGGTGGGGGGGTGATTTGTGTGGTACTCAATTTTTCGCTTAAACTGCTTCTAGAAGGACCTGGTTCTTCTAGGTGTACTTATTACTACTATTTGTTGAATTAAAAGTACATAAAATAAAGAACACAGAGATTTTTACGTGGAAAACACCTGGCTCAAAAGGTGAAAAAACCACGACCTACTACTCAGTAGGATTTTCTCAAACTTCCACTAAAATTACTGAGCCAAAACAACATTTACAAAAACTCTTTGTAAACCTAAGGATTAACTCTAATCCCGTTGTGGCAACCAGCCTCCAACTGTTGCGACAACTTCAAGTTAACTCTAACTTGAATACTCAAAATACCTATTACAATTGCTTCTAGATAAAGCTGAAAGGTACAATATGAAACACCTACTACAATTGAACTAGAAATAAAGAAAGACACATAAAACTCTTTATGGAGCTGGTTCTTCAATCTGGTTCATGTAGCTTCAGGTTTGCATACTTGAATCACACACGAATTGCTTGCAAAAAGTCTTGCTATTTT
This sequence comes from Nicotiana attenuata, assembly GCF_001879085.1. Classification (NCBI taxonomy): domain Eukaryota; kingdom Viridiplantae; phylum Streptophyta; class Magnoliopsida; order Solanales; family Solanaceae; genus Nicotiana; species Nicotiana attenuata. The sequence goes on from NW_017670951.1 coordinate 203,900, forward strand.
TCTCCCAATTCACGTTTAACTTCTGCGTTTTTGTGCAACACTTTAATGTGAGAACCTCCTGCAATTTATAGAGTTAGTAGATGAAGAATAACTAGAGTTCTGATGCAACTCTTCCTTGGTGGAAGAGTTCTAGTTGATTTCAACTTTTAACTCCTTCCCTATCTTGGATAGTGTTCTCTTTGATTAAGGACTCCTTCTCCTTATCAGTTATGCAACCTTTTCGATCAGGAGATATTAAATACACCAAGTTAAGCTTATCTCCTTCATGTGCATCCCACATGCTTGAATCTGCCCGTTTTTGTGAACCTGAGGGATGGACCACTGGATGGACCTGGTTCATGTCTGAGTTCCTTTGTCAGTCTTCAAAACTAACCTTTACTTGGGCCAACAATAGCCCTAAGGCATTATAAATTGACCTTGAGTGAGGATACGCTCGAACTTGGATAGCCCCTGGGCTAGAGTAACCGAGAAAGCGTTTAAGTTGAACTAAAGGCGAAAATAGCGCTGAGGCTTTATTAATAACCCTCGAGTGGGAACTGACTCGAACCTAGAAAGACTCTCGAGACCGGGCACCACCTCGAGGCTAGGTTTATGCGGGTAGCTCCTTAGAGCCCATCTCTATAGCAGCAAAGATCCTCGAAGTTGGGTACCATCTCAAGGCTAGGTTGATACGGGGGTCTTTGATCCCTCGAACGTTGTATGACAGCGTCAATCGTATGACACGGCCATGAAATGATCGAGGTGATCCCGTCGATAGACCCCCCCCCCCCGAAAGTGACAATGGCCTAGCCAACATTAATTGTCCTTTAGGGTAGGCGGACAATCACCTCTTGCTCTATATACGAGTTTATTTTGTTTCCCTCCTTTTTAAGGATTCCGCTATTTGAGCAGCTATCCTTTTTCATAGATTTCTTCTTTCTTGCATCAACTCTTTCACCATTTTAATTCAAAGCTTTCGCTTAAGTTCTCGTTTCCCTTCTCTTATTCCATCACAGTTATGGCTACCACGCCCAAACCTGTTCAGCCTGATTATGAGAGACTGTTATGTGATCGGGCTACACGCCGCAACATGTTTTATTGATTATTGATTAAGGCCGAGGGCCTGGCTGATTTATGCCATGATTGGCTTGTTATAGTGCTTGGGCTGAAAGTGCCCCTCCGGAGTCTGCACACCCCCAGTGAAGCGCGGTTAGATTATATTTAGGGATNTGTATACATCTCTTGGATGGTTTCCCCTTCCTTCATGGTGAAATTCTCATATTGAGAATACAGCAGTGTTCCTCTGGACCTCTTCACTTGAGGTGTTCCTTCATGAGCCACTTGCAAAGTGTCCCAGATTTCCTTAGCAGTGGTACAGCTTTGAATTCTACTGTACTCGTCTGGACCAATTCCACACACAAGCCATTTCTTGGCCTTTGCATTCTTTTCCCACTTCCTCAAGTCCTCAGCAGTGCAGTCAGCTCTTATCTTTGGCACATCCACTCCTTCAGCATTCTTCTTTGTAGTTGCTAGAGGACCATCAATGACTATGTCCCAGAGTTCATAGTCTTCTCCTATGATGTGATCTCTCATCCTGTTTTTCCACCAAGAGTAGTAGTGGCCATTAAAGAGTGGAGGCCTATCAGTGGATTGCCCTTCCCAGTTCCCAGGTGGCGCACTCATGTTGATCTTTTCCTAAGGTGTTAGCCTCTTCAAGGATAACCTGCTCTGATACCAATTGATGTTCTAAACGTCAATACCACACAAGAGGGGGGTGATTTGTGTGGTACCCAATTTTCGCTCTAGAAGAACCAGGTTCTTCTAGGTGTACTTACTACTACTGTTTGAGGAATTAAGAGTGCATAAAATAAAGAACACAGAGATTTTTACGTGGAAAACACTTGGCTCAAAAGGTGAAAAAACCACGACCTACTACTCAGTAGGATTTTCCCAAACTTCCACTAAAATCACTGAGCCAAAACAGCATTTACAAAACTCTTGTAAACCTAAGGATTAAACTCTAATCCCAGTGTGGCAACCAGCCTCTAACTGTTGTGACACCTTCAAGTTAACTCTAACTTGAATACTCAAAGTACCTAATACAATTGCTTCTAAATAAGCTGAAAGGTACAATATTAAAACACCTACTACAATTGAACTAGAAATAAAGAAAGACACATAAAACTCTTTATGGTGCTGGTTCTTCAATCTCGTTCATGTAGCTTCTGGTTTACACACTTGAATCGCACACGAACTGCTTGCAAAAAGCCTTGCTATTTTGCTCCCAATTCAGGTTTAACTTCTGCGTTTTTGTGCAACACTTTAATGTGAGAACATCCTGCAATTTATAGAGTTAGTAGATGAAGAAATAACTAGAGTTCTGATGCAACTCTTCCTTGGTGGAAGAGTTGTAGTTTATTTCAACTTCTAACTCCTTCCCTATCTTGGATAGTGTTCTCTTTGAGTAAGGAGTCCTTCTCCTTATCAATTATGCAACCTTTTCGATCGGGAGATATTAAATACACCAAGTTAAGCTTATCTCCTTCACGTGCAACCCACATGCTCAAATCTGCCCGTTTTTTGTGCACCTTAGGGATGGACCACTAGATGGACCTGGTTCATGTCTGAGTTCCTTTGTCAGTCTTCAAAACTAACCTTTACTTGGGCCAACAGTCAGGACCTTCGGCCTGGACGATGACCCCTTCTCAGAATAAAGGATACTCCCAAAAATATTTTCTTTCTAAAACTTCTTCTTGTGACTTTTTCAAGTCTAAATCTTTTAAACGTGCTCATACTGAAATCCTTAAATGTAAGGTATGGCATAAGAATAAAATAAACATTTAAAAGTATTTCTAAAGATTCTTGCTTTTTCATGGAATTTTCTTTTTCAACATGAAAATGGCCTATAAGAATTACACAAAAAAATCTGAAAATTTTAGCACATATGTCAGAATAAATCATCTTAACTTTTACTAAAATAATTCTAAGCTAATAGGTACTCACTCACTTCAATTAAGTACATATTCACTCTTTTAGCCAATTCATCAAATACCTTGTATGCATAGTTTTGTGAGTTAAACCACTTTGGTAAAGGGTTATATGAACTCACCTCAAAACTTCTCGAGCCAATACGTAGGCCCCAGTCCAATCGACACCAGTCAAGCAATCGATTCTACAACAACCAGTGCATTTTAATTAATTTTAAAGTTTCGCACCTAAACACGGAACTTTACTGTTGATATAGAGAAAGAAGGGAATTAACTATTCAATTCTTACCTATTACTACTTACGGTAATTGACAATAGGGAATTATATATACCTGAATTCAAGAATAAGTGATTTGTAAAGAACCTTAGATTTTTTTTCGTTGACTGCTGCCTCTGTTTCGTAGCGCTCTGTTTCAGTTTATCGTATAAGACTTGTTAGCCTTCTGCGTTTGCTGAATGAACGTTTAAGCTTTTTGTCCTGTTAAGGCTTTTTAGTTTTGTTTTGTTTAATGCTTTGCCTTTTGCCTTCTCACTTTATGGGCTTTAGGCTTTTCCCTTCTCTTTTTTTTTCTTTTTAACTTAATTAATAATTAATGATACTCATTCTTAGTAATTAGTATTATTAAAAATATTAATATTCCCTAATTGCATATCCAATTATTTAAGTGTGTATATATATATATATATATATATATATATATATATATATAATTTTATTAATTTTTTTTTAACTATATGCAAGATAAAAATAATAATAATAATAATTTAGTTCTATAATTAGCATGTCTCGAAACTTTTATAAATTTGAGGAGTGTTACACACCTAAATATGTACTCTCTCCCGAGCAGTACACACTAAATAGGCAGAGTCAATTGATGGTCATTCAATCAACAACAACAAATACATAGTTGAACAAGTAGAGAAATCCAACAGCTTAATTTTAAAAAAATACAACAAGAATTCATCCTACAAAAGGTTCCATCAAAACCCTAGATAACAAATTAGCTATTCATAATAGTATGCAAAAACACAATACTAGAATTCATAACCAATAATGAAAATAGGAAGAAGGAAGTGAGAAACTTGTAGAAGAATTCTCCGCCTTGCTCCTAGTGTGTTCTTGCCTGCTTAGGTCGAATCTCCGGTCTCCTTAGCCTCCTTAGGTCTAAATTATGTCAAAAGTATGTCAAAGGTACTCAAAATACCGTTTTTCCATGTATATATACCAAGTAGGGTTGTGCCCAAACAATTACACATTCTCCTATGCAAAAAAAGACACTTTTCCCGGCCAGGACGTCCGCGGCCGCGGACCTGACCGCGGATTTTGCATAGTGTTCTGTCCGCGGCCGCGGATTCGACCGCGGACTGTTTGGAATTTGGAAAAACGTAAAAGATAAATGTTGTAAACCTTTGAATTAGCTTTCCAACCATATATTTTGGAGCCCAAATGGAGTTCTGAGCGAAACGTTAGGTGCATTTTACTAGACAGCGTGCAATATGCCTACTTGATTCGTCATTTCGTTGCTCGATCATCCGTTGATCCCCGAACATGATCCTGGCTTAATTCCTTGGGCTTTTACTCTTCAAAGCTCCAAATCACTTGAATTCATTCCATAACATCTACATATCTCGGAATCACTCCTACAAGGCATAAAACACACAATTAGTGCAAAACACTAGCGATTAAAGCTGAAACTCAACTGAAGTGCAGTAAACTAGAGTGTAATAAGCGACTAAAATACGCAATTATAGCCTATCATCATGCAGCGAATACAACCTATCGTTCACACAATTATATTTGTTTGTGCGACGAATACTACCTATATTCATTGTGCGAACACCAAGACAAAATACAAGGGTGTATACAAAGGATACAACATATATTGACTGTATACCTGAGTGTATACAAAGGATACAATCAGTATAGGCAACCAAGGCAAAATACAAGGGTGTATACAAGGATATAACTTGTATCGACAACCAAGGCGAAATACAAGAATGCAGAATACTCATGTTGAGAATCGAACTCAAGACCTCCGTTATCTAAACGGATGCTCTAACCAACTAAGCTACGAGAGCTTGTTTCTCTCTTGTTTCAGTTCAAAACCATTGATCTCTTGTTTCATGAATTTGCTATAAAATTCAAATACAGTCACGAATAGTAAATTTGCTGAAATTATAGCTATGAATGGTAAGTACAATGTATATATTTATTGTATCGCATTTTTCTTTGAAATTAGTTTAGGTGAGGGCAAGCTGGAAATGCACTGCGGTTAGTTCCTCGAGGGTTTCTTGACTTCTTTATCTTTAAAGGGTCTCTCCCTATTAAACCCATTGGGCCTTATTAAAGGGTAGAAATTCAAAAATAGCCAGAATTACAAGTGGTAGTTCAAAAATAGCCACAGTTTCAAAAGTAATCAAAATTTAGCCACTTTTCATGTAAAGATAAATCTGAACGAAAACACTGTTCAAAATCCAGAAAAATACTCCAGTATAATATACTGGAGTTCCAGCATAAGTATACTGGAACTCTAGTATAATATACTGGAGTTCCAGTATAATATACTGGTCCAGCATAATATGCTGGAAGTTCATACAGGTGCACCGATCTCCAGTATATTATGCTGAAACTTTCCGTGTTGCAGCAAAATAGTGGCTATTTTTCAATGACTTTGCAAATGCTGGCTATTTTTGAATGACCAGTCCGAAAACTGGCTAGCCCGTGCTATTTTTACTTATTAAAGCCCTCCTGACCTGAGCCACATTCAAATTCAACATTGTTTGATCCAAACTAATCGAAAGACCAAGCGGGAAAACCTTCTTGGGAAATTTACCTAGTTATACTATTATAGAAACTTATTTACCACTTTTCTATAGGTTCCTTAAAAATTATATTCTCTATCTATATTTACTACTTATATACAAAACCTTAATAAAGAGAGTATCCCGTAAAATTAGGATATAACTGAAATAGCCCCTTCCCCCCTTCCAGGTTACCCCCCCCCCCCCCCCACCTCTCATATATATCAGTCATATATATACAAAGCCCCTAAATCACGTTTTCATCCCATTTTCAAAAAGATTTCAAAAAATTTCTTAATCTTCCATACAAATCAACCCAAATATCTCCCTCTTCACACAATTCCATGAACATTATTTCAAAAATTTTAGCAACAAAGTATTCTCCATTAACAACCATTAAAAACTTTGAATTTAATATTTGAATTTTATGAATTTGTGATTTGTTTAGATTGTATCTTCTTGCAAATGATTGACAATATACCTTGGAGTTTATATCTCAATTTTGAGAGAGATTGGTTAAGTTTAGATTTGTTTTTAGGTAAAATTTCAGATTGAAACTCGAAAAAAAGAAGTTTCAGAACTGTATCATGATTGTATGATAATTGTATCACAATTGTATCAATATTCGGATTTTATGAATTTGTGATTTCTTTTGAATTGGGTGTTCTTGCAAACAATTGAGAATATACTTTTGAATTTATATATCAATTTTGAGGGAGATCGGTTAACTTTAGAGCTGGTTTTAGTTAAAATTATATCGAAACTCGAAGAAGAAAAAGAAATTTTCGAATTGTGTTACGATTGTATGATAACAGTATCATAATTGTACCAGATTTATTTCATAATTATATCACAACTGTATCAAAGTTGTATATGATACATCAATACCCAAAACAATACCTGATACAATACTAATACAATAATAATATAATATTGTATCAGACTTTAAGTTTAGAGTTGTGATTGAAACTTGAAGAAGATGAAGATCAGAATTATATCACAATTATTCAGAATTGTATAACGATTGTATCATAATTATATTTGTATCATAATTGTTGCAGAAATTGTATACCGAATGTATGATGATTGTATATTAGTTGTATATGGCCATGAGCAACTGTAAGTTTGTGTCCAGTTTCACATCTGGATGTGTACGAGCCATTATCCTATTAATAATACTTTTTCTAGAGTTTAAGGATTTTTGAATTGTTGAAGAAACTTGGTTAGCAACTGAATATTTTTTATATCGTGACATTTCCGTGTGTATTTGTAACTGCACAAATTTTTTTGTTGCTATTCTGGAAAGCAGTCCCGTGTTATTGGATTTGTTAGATTAGGGGTCACTTTCTTGATATTTTAAGGATAATAGGAACATAGAATTTTTCTTTATGACGTTATATCCAGTATTGGATGGTTCCAACCAAAACCATTCAACAATGAAGCAAAATTACCAGCTTTTTGTTGAAGACGTACAACTATCAAAGAGAGAGAACAGGAGATCTACTGAAGAAATTAGGATGCAAGGAATGAGGAGAAGAGAGAAAAAAGGAAAGGATATAATTAAATCCTTTAATTAAAGGCATTATTAATGGGGTGAGAGACTTTTAAGGGGAGAATATATACATTTGTAAATAAAATTTAGATACTTTTTGAAAACTACAAAACCTAGAAAAAGTGGGTAAATAAGTTCCTATTATAGTATATATAGGAAAAAATCCCAAACTTCTTTATCTTAGAAATTCTCTTTTAATACCGTAGTTGTAACTATTATTAATCTTCATCTTGGAACACTTCTTCTCGGAGTAGAATAAATATCGACAAGTTTGCAATGGGTAGTCATACGAAATTCAGAGGCGGAGTTAAGATTTAAAGTTAAAGAATTCTGGATTCTTAAAAAGGTAACTTACTAATTGTAAATAAATTATTTATACATATTAGGTGATTATATAATATAAATACAAATTTTAGATCAAAATTACTAGGCTCTGTCAAACCCGTATACAACATTGTAACTCCGCCTGTGACGAGACACACTAGGAATTGCTAACAGAATTAGGAGATAATTTAGAACTGCTTAGTATGAAGCGAGGCTTATCTAACACTAATTTTTATTGATCAAGTTAGTGCACTCGGAATATCTGAATCATTCACAAAAATAAAAACATTGTGGTTAGAATATATTAGAGATATGTAACTAATTATATGACAAAAATTTCAAAAGTACTCCCTAAAATATGAGATAAGTTATGATTGTCCAAATTATGACGCTCGAATTCAAGTAGTGCGCAATCATTGTCGCCCATGGGATTGAGAATAATTTTGAACATCACATGACCCTTGACATATTTGATGCTTAAATGGGAAAAATTAAATAGTACAGTAAGAAATAAACTCCCTGAGTATTAAATTTCTAATATGTTGACTTTTATCGTCATCATTAATACATAGTTCATACTCCCTCGGGTACACTTTAATTGATTTTTTTTTGTTGTTCTCCCACATATTAAGGAATTCATTTTTTAGCATTAATTAATAATAGATTGATCATATTAACCTTAAATTGTTCAATGAAAATATAACAAATATTCCTAGGCTCTTTACTCCAAGGGTAACTTTGGAAAAAAGAAGTTAATTCCATCTTGATATCTGAAAAAATTAAATATTATGGACCACAAAAAAAGGCCAAAAACTCAAGTAAAGTGGACCGGAGGGACTATCTGATAACCTTCAATTTAATGGTATTTACTCCATATGTCTTATTTTATATGATACATTTTTTATTTTAGTCTATTTCAAAAATATATGACGTGTTTAAGATTATGATTTCAAAAAAATTTCTTTCGTAAATTTTGTGTCCAATCAAACATATTCACATAAAATGAAATCGAGGTTGTAAAATGATATTTTATACTTCAATACCACACAAGAGGGGGTGTGATTTGTGTGGTGTCCAATTTTTCGCTTAAGCTAATTATGGAAGGAGCTGGTTCTTCTAAGTGTTCCTTAACCTACTATTGCAGAAATAGTAAATGTGGAAAGTAAAGAACACAAGTATTTTACGTGGAAAATACCTGGATCAAAAGGTGAAAAAACCACGACCTACTTTCCAGTAGGATTTTCCCGAACTCTTCACTGAATCACTGAGCCAAAAACTGCATTTACAAAATATTTTTGTAAACCTAGGATTAACTCTAATCCCGTTGTGGCGAACAACCTCTAACTATTGCGACAACTTCAAGTTAACTCTAACTTGAATACTCTGAGTTCCTATTACAATTGCCTCAAGATAAAGCTAAAAGGTACAATATGAAAACACCTACTACAATTGAACCAGAATAAAAGACAGACACTTGGAACTGATTCTTCTATCCGGTTCATGTAGCTTCAGGTTTCCACACTTGAATCACACACGAACTGCTTGCAAAAAACCTTGATATGTTGCTCTCAATTCACGTTTAACTTCTGCGTTTGTGTGTTTCCTGTAAAGTGAGAACATCCTGCAATTTATAGAGTTAGTAGATGAAGAAATAATTAGAGTTCTAATGCTACTCTTCCTTGGTGTAAGAGTTCTAGTTGTTCTCAACTTCTAACTCCTTCCCTATCTTTGACAGTGTTCTCTTTGAGTAAGGAGTCCTTCTCCTTATCAATTATACAATCTTTTCGATCAGGAGATATCAATTATACCAAGTGAAGCTTATCTCCTTCACGTGCATCCCATATGCTCGAATCTGCGCGTTTCTATGCACCACAAGGGATGGACCTGGTTCATGCCTAAGCTTCCTTTTGTCAATCTTCAAAACTAACCTTCACTTGGGCCAACATAAAACCTAAAAGGGAAGTTGATCGAAGGGGGAAGTGCACGGTTAGCCACTAATAACACATGTATTTACTTTTAAGCCACTATTTAAAATGTCTTTAGTCTTTAGCCACTGCTTTAATAAACTTTAACTGCCCGGACGAAAATACCCTTCTGCTCATGTCCTTAACTTTTGAACTTAACTTCAGGACTTCAGGATTACAGGTCCTTAACTTTTGAACTTATAACTCTAAGTTCAGGACTTCAGGACTACATGTCCTTAACTTTTGAACTTGGAACTCTAAGTTCAGGACTACATGTCCTTAACTTTTGAACTTAACTTCAGGACTACATGTCCTTAACTTTTGAACTTGTAACTGTAAGTTCAAGACCAAGCGTCCTTAACTTTTGAGCTTGTTAGTCTAAGTTCAGGACCTATTGTCCTTTTGGGCTTCTTAGCCTATGTTCAGGACCTATTGTCCTTAACTTTTGAGCTTGTTAGTCTAAGTTCAGGATTTCAGGACCTATTGTCCTTAACTTTTGAACTTGTAACTGTAAGTTCAGGACCTATTGTCCTTAACTTTTGAGCTTGTTAGTCTAAGTTCAGGACCAAGTGTCCTTAACTTTTGAACTTGTAATTCTAAGTTCAGGACCAAGTGTCCTTAATTAACTTTTGAACTTGAAACTCGAAGTTCAGGACCAAGTGTCCTTAATTAACTTTTGAACTTGTAACTGTAAGTTCAGGATCCATAACGTAGCAAAAAACCAAACATTATTTGAATCTTTTCACAAAAAAAAAAAAAAAAAAAAAAAAAAAAAAAAAAAAAAAAAAAAAAATAATAATAATAATAATAATAATTGCAATTTACATATAAGATTGATGTCACATGAAGTGCACAAAATTCTTCTAGAATCATTGTAGTTTGCTATTACCTATGTTTCTGCCCCGTTTTTGTTACTTATGTACTAGATAGAGACAGTCATGGCACTCATCCATTATAATCTGTACGAAACCATACATTCTTGGCAACAATTATGAACAACGAGCAGTCTACCAAAGATTGTGTTAAGAAATCAGTGAGAAATTAAAAGAGAGAAGAAAACTCCCACTTGAACGAGGGAAACGTAAACTTCCACGCAGCAGTTTCCTGCGCTTTACCTTTATGAAATTATGAAAGGGTAATACTGTCTTTTCATATTAATTTTAATAGACTAGTGGCTACTTTTGCTCAGCATTAAAAATACTGGATAAAAACTAAATACCACTTTAAAAAGTGGCTATCCCACGTAATTTTTACTTGATCGAATTGTTAATAAAAAGTTCGTCCGTTTATAGTATTTAACCATACTTGTCAATTCAGTTGAAACAAAGAACTGTATAAAAAGTATTATATGCTAAGTTACAATAGTTGTCAATTTAAAATATTCAAAAAGTATAAAAAATGTGGTAAAAGGAAATAATTTTAACTTTTCAAACAGTAAATATGTCGTATAAAGTGGAAAGGATGGAGTACTTCGAATGCAAAAACTAAGCTCTCTATCATCTATAGGATCGTAACAAAAATTTCCAAATATAATAAATTGAAAGAAGAAAGAAAGTTGGTCATTTGTGCGACAAAATTTCTGACATTTATTGTACGTAGTTTTCGGAAAGAAAATTGGTTTTATATATATTGGGATCGTAGATTTCAAGGAAAATAGTAAACCAAAACAGTTGGAAGCTATAAAACCATGAAGAGACATATTTGGTGAAGTTCATCCTTTGTTCCTCTCCTTGACTTTTATTTATGTACATACTAGAGTTTGTCTCTATCTGGAAAATGAGCTGTGATTGTGTGGCAAGTTTAATTCATGATTGTATACCTTTCCCTGTCTTATGTTTTATTCACGTTGCCATATTTTAAAGTCCAAGTCAATGCCAGGGGCGGATTTAGGGGCGGAACCTGAACTTCCTCCGTCAAAAAACTACATTGTCTATATGAGGTAAAATTTGTTTTTTACCTCTATATATTAAGTTTTGAACCCCTTTAACACAACCCAAAAGTGTAGCTTAGTGATCAAGGGGGTTCAAAACGACCTTCCTAAGGTTATAGGTTTAATTCCCACTAGTTACAATTTTTTTGTGAACCCCCTTCGTGGAGATCCTGCATCCAATTAATTGTATGGTCACTTAAGTTATTGTACCCAAAAAAAAAAGGTGACTTAAGTTATGTTCAATGTTGCATGCACCAAATTAATTAATATATACATAATAGTTCAACAGCGTCAGAAATTTAACAAGGGGATTCGAAAATATCGCATTTGAATTTTGAATCTATGATATATAGAAATGTTTTACCCCTTTGCCCCTTTATAGAATGTTTTGTTCTAGAGGATTCAAAAATTTATATATAATCAAAAAAAATTAGGTTTTATCCTATTTACTATTTAAGCGGTGTAATTTTTTTTTTTTTTAAAAAAGGGGATTCAATTGAACCCCATTCAATCTAGTTCCAACCC
>NW_017670951.1:215982-226426 GCF_001879085.1 Nicotiana attenuata
ACCCCACCCCCCCCCCCTATCTTGAAGCATGTATTTTTATCATTTTTAATCACAATTAATGAACATGAGTGAATTAATGTATTTATAGAATTCAAAGAAACCTGAAGATATTTTAACGTTTAGTTTATTCACTTATTTTTGTACTCTAGCTGTATAAATAGATTGTAGTCCATACAAATATAGAGCCATCAAATCGTTTTTAAGTATACATACATTATAAGATATTCAAGTGTTGGAAAAAATTCTTTAAAATTCATGGTAATGATCTAGGATTTAAGAAAAGAAAAAACAAGAAGTTTAACTCAGTTTGTGAGAATGCTCTTCTTTAATAAGTTAAATAAACGAAACTTGACGAATCTGCTTGGCAAATAGTATTATTTTAACTTTCATCTACTGTATGAAGTTGATCATCTTATTATGTTATTTATTCGTATTTTATTTTTTCTTTTGGACCAATCACTCTCATAGTTGATTTAGATGTTTGCAACGTTATTCCAAGTGCGAAGAGAATAATACAAAAAAAGAAGTGGGTTTCCAAATTCCAATTACCGTGAAAACCAAGGCAAATTAGAAATTTTGAGTGGATGTCAAAAGTTCCAAATGTCTGGCAATCACGAGTGATGATCAAAATAATCATTACTATAATAAAGATGATCGGTCTACTTCCAAAAGTACTAATCACCGTAAAGAGAAAAAAACTAGTGACTAATAAAAAGGATCGTTCCGCCTGTATAGGTCGAAATCTGTTTCAGCACTTAATGCAAAGAAATATCACGGAAAGGGCCAGCTGAGGTGGATCAGGAGATAGCGAGGCTCGTGGTCGGGATGCGAACGATGGTCGAGATCGAGCACCGCAAAAGAGGTGTAACAACTAATTTATTAGGATAGAATGTTGAAGAGAATATTCCATTGGATACTCTATGCACATATACTATTAGGGTTTATTGGGGGGTATGTCCCAAATAAATAAAGAAAAAAGGTCAATAAATGGGGGGCATATAATTTTCATTTGATAAGAACACTTTCAGAAGAAGATATTCTCTCTCTAGCAAAGATAAAAATATTGCCTTTTCATCAACATTTTTGCTTATATTATTCCACACTTTTCCATCAGATCCAAGAATATTTCAAACATTCTAGGATTTGTCTATCACACATCATTGTCAGGAGGAACAATCATCTAACTCATTCATTATTGGGTGAATCATTCCTTCTATTTACTTAAATGCCATTTATTGTTGTTATTTATTGCTAGTTATTCCTCCATTATTGCTCATACTTTTGGAATATTTAATGCACAATATCATTAACTCCCCACTGGATCAACCCTATATTATTCGTATTTTCAAGATCTACGTTTAGGAATATTATTATTAACTAGGTTTAACCCATCATTACATAAATATAAAGGTTTAAGCGAAAGTTATACTTTTTGGTCAAACAATTTGGCGCCGTCTGTGGGGACTTCTTAGTTAAATTTTTAGTTTCCTCTAGATCTATAACTAGTACGGACTACAAACGTAGGTAAAAAAGGGGGACAAGAACGGCATTCCTTTTTCTCTTTATGCACAGATGTAATATGGCAGGTAACATAGAAGAAAGAACGAGGATAATGGGCGACCGCACAACCAACCTCTTGACCATCAATGAGATTTCTGAAGCAGAGGACGTGGATACAACGCCCCATGCCTCCCCCAGGAGAGGCGGATCACCTCCCCTACCCCCCCCCCCCCTAACTGTAGCATCACAAGATCTGTCGGTAAAGGCCAAATCCACGGTGGAAGAGATGCCATCGGCAGTAAAAAAAGGTTCTCGAGGCTTGGCTAACTGACACGCTAACCAGCATCCTCCATAAGCCCGCTTAGGATACGGTTGCAGAAAATGCGAGGACTTGCATTATACCACCAGCGGACGAGCAACGTGACCCTTTTCCTCATCCAACGACAGGTATTACTCACAACGTCGTTAATAGTGCAGGTGATGACACCCTCGCGACCATTTTGAAAAAGATGGAGAAAATAGAGAACGAGAACAAAGCACTTCGGGACCAAATGAAAGAACACCAAAAAAGGGTCGATAAGATATCAAGTGCCCCAAAGCTCTTTCCAAAGAGAGATGCTGGTCGGTTCGTCGAGTAACCATACAGTGACGACGTCGCCCAGCATGCCATCCCAAAGACCTTTTTAATGCTTCCCTACCTGAAAATATAAGACGGCACGACCGGCCCTGAAGACCATGTGACTCACTACGTCACCGCTGTGAAAGGTAGTGACCTCGCCAAGGAACAAGTATCCTCCATTTTATTGAAAAAATTCAGCGAGACTCTCACTAGAGGAGCATTAACATGGTATTCACAGCTACCCGCGCGTTCCATTAAAACACTCGAAGAAATGTCCAACAAGTTCGTAATGACCTATGTTGGGGCCAAAAAGGCAGAGGCAAGAGTGAACGATATATTAGCTATCAAACAGTCGCCGGGAGAGGGATTGGGGACTTCCTCGCCTGATTCAACCGAGTAAGAATGACCTTACTGAATGTATCAGAAGGGATAGACGTCGCAGCTTTCCAGAACGGGCTGAGTAGAAATGGTTCAAGCGCGACAAGAAAGTTATTAAGTCGGCTTTATGAAGTACCCCCCCTCCAACTACTTGGGATAATATACCCAACGCGTACTGTGCCGAGGTCCGAGCAGATGAGGATGACCTCAATGGGCCAACTCATCGATTGACCTCGCTACAAGCCGAATCTAGGAAAGATCGAAGAAATGATACCAGGAGAGACCTCGTAGCCCCACAACCCAATCAGTAATGGCATCTACCATATGTCAGAAGTGCCATCGCGCCCTCTTACCGCCACGAAGAGGGCCCACCCAGATCAAGGATAGGGACTCACCGGAACGAAAATGGTATGCCCCATTTATTATTTGTTCACAATTTTTGTGTGTCGCATACAGAAATAGTGTACGCCTTGGAGAAGCTCGGAACAAAGGTGAAGTGGCCATAAAAGATGAGGTCAGATCCGAATACCAGAAAGTCGGAGGCTCTTTGCGCGTTCCACCATGAACGAGGGCACAAAACCGAGGATTGCATCGCCCTAAGGCAGGAGGTCGTAAACATGCTTCGACAGGGACACCTCAAAGGGTTGCTGAGGGATCGAGGGAGGACCAATTTTCCCAGAGGACGTGAACAACATCAAGGACCACTAAAGCCACCCTCGCCCACTCGCACCGTCCACATGTTCATCGGCGGCGGCGACGATGCTTCTATCAACAGTGTGAAATTCACCACAACCCACAAGCTCAAATGGTCAATCACCCACGGGCGGTACGATGAACTCGAAGAAAGTATCATCTTCGATAAGATACCGACGGTTTGGTTTTCCATCACTATGATGCCCTTGTTATCATTTTACGAATTTAAGATACCGATGTGAGACGCATTATGGTAGACGATGGAAGCGAGCGTGCATTATCCACCCTCGAGTACTTGCACAAATAAAACTCGAGGATAAGATAGTACCGCATTGCATCACGCTAACGGGTTTTAACAATGCAGTTGAACGAACATCCACGAGATAAAACTCCCCGTCCTAGCCGGTGGCGTCATTCTGGAAACCACATTCCATATCATGGACCAAGACACAGCATACAACGCCATAATAGGGTGACCATGAATACACACCATGAGAGCCATCCCCTCCAACTTGTACCAAGTCATCAAATTTCCAACTCCATGGGGAATGTTTAGTATACGAGGGGAACAACGCACATCCCAGGAATGTTATCGCATCGCTCTAGACTGTACGAGCACTCAACAAGCAAAGGATAGAGAAAAAGAAGCATAGCAATTAACAGGGTCGAAGTCAAACGAGGACGTCATCAAAGATCCTGACACGGTTGAAGCTGCAGAATCGATCATTGAAGACCTCAACCCCGTTATATTAGACAGCAACGATCACATCAAGAAAGCCTACATCGGCTGCAAGCTTCAAGAACCAGGTAAATTTCGTCAATTCTTAACTATTAACGCGGACCTATTTGCTTTTAGCCATGCAGATATGCAAGGCATTCCAAAGGAAATCGCCACACACAAATTGAACATTGATCTATTTCACCCCCGAGGAGACAAGTCCGGGGTAAGTTCAACTCCGCAATCAATGATGCAATACGCGAAGAGGTCGAAAAATTATTGTAAATGGCTCCGTCAGGGAGTCAAAATACCCCGAATGGGTCGCCAATGTGGCCATGGTAAAAAGAAAAATGGAAAGTGGCGAATGTGCGTGGACTTTACAGATTTGAATAAAGCATGCCACAAAGATTTGTTTCCATTACCTCATATCGACCAACTCATCGACGCAACGGCAGAGCACAAACTGCTGAGTTTTTTGGACGCCTACTCAGGCTATAATCAGATCCTCATGGAAGAGGAGGATCAGGAGAAAATCACTTTCATCACCCATCAGGGGACGTACTGCTACAGAGTCATGCCCTTCGGACTAAAAAACGCATGGGCAACGTACCGAAGGTAAGTAACAAAGATGTTCAAATACCGACTCGGCAAGACGATGGAAGTCTACATAGATGATATGCTGGTCAAGTCCAAAAGGAAAGAAGACCACATCGACCACTTGAGAGAAACCTTCGACATACTTAGGTGATATGGAATGAAACTAAACCCTGAAAAGTGTGCATTCAGTGTAGACTTAGGAAATTCTTGGGTTTCCTAGTATCACAACGAGGTATCGAAGTCAACCCCGACCAAATCAAAGCCATCGAAGGGATACCATAGCACTTGACCACCAAAAAACAGGTTCAGAGATTAATTGGCCGTAGCGTCGCCCTTTCGAGATTCATTTCGCGATCATCTGACATGTGCCACAAATTCTTTGGCGTACTAAAAAGGGATAACGACCTCCAATGGACCTCTGAGTGTGCCTAAGCCTTGAAGGAGTTGAAGGCTTAATTGTCGTCACCACCATTGCTTTCCAAACCAGAATCGGGAGAATGCCTCCTCGTCTACCTTGCTGTATCTAAAGTAGCTATGGGCACGATCCTGGTCCAAGAAAATAAAGGTACATAGTCTCCCATCTATTACATCAGCAAAATCCTAGTCGACGCCGAGACGAGGTACCCTCACCTCGTAAAACTGGCCCTGGCCTTGGTCATAGCTTCACGAAAGCTTAGACTATATTTTCAATACCACCCCATCTCGGTAGTCACGACTTTCCCCTTAAGAAGTATTTTGCATAAACCTGAGTTATCGGGCGGGTTGGCCAAATGGACCATAGAACTAAGCGAGCATGATATCGCATATCAACTGCAAACAGCGATAAAGTCACAAGTCCTTGCTGACTTCATTGCCGACTTCAGCGCAAAAATAATGCCCGAAGTCGAAAAAGAAGCTGTCGACGCTTCTCCCCAAACATAGGACCTCTGGGTCCTGTACACCAATGACACTTCTAATGCGTCAGGGTCCGAACTAGGACTCGTACTCGAAGTTCCGACCGGCGAAGTAATTCGCCAGTCCATAAGGTTCCGGGACATGACTAACAACGAGGCCATAATTGCAGGGTTAAAGCTAGTACTCAATTACGGGGCGAGATGGTTAAGACTACGTTGCGACTCCCAACTCATTGTCAACCAAGTCACAAGGACTTTCCATATTAAAGAGCAAAGGTTACAGAAATACCAGGCCGAGATCTGTAAGTTGATGCCCGAGTTCGATGAATGTCAACTCGACCGAATCCCCTGAGCACAGAATACCGAGGCGGACGACCTTGCTAAACCAGCAACAACCACCAAAAATATCACAACCTGAGAGAGAAACGCGGTCCACCTCCTCAATTTATCGATAGATCAAATCGAGGTAAGAAACATAAACCTGACTTAGGAATGGCGCAACCGCATTGTTACATATTTGCAGGATGGCGTACTCCAGATGATAAAAAAGAAGCCAAGAAACTGCGAATGCAAGTAGCCAGGTACAGCATCATTCATAACGACCTATACAAGAGGACGTATGGCGGCCCTCTAGCGAAATGCTTAGGCCCAAATCAGATGCGGCGCGTCCTTGAGGAAGTCCATGAAGGCCATTGCGGAGCTCATTCCAGCAATCTATCTTTGGTCAGATGCCTCATATGGGCAGGATATTACTGGCCCACCATGAAAAAAGAGGCAGCAAATTTCGTGAAAAAATGCGAGCAGTGTCAAAAGTACGCCCCAATGATCCGCCAAGCAGGCGAGCACCTCCACTCAGTCACTTTCCCTTGGCCGCTCATCAATTAGAGAACGGCATCGTGGGCCCGCTCCCGGCAAGGCGAGGTAACGTACGATTTCTTTTGGTTTTAACTGACTATTTTTCTAAATGGGTAGAACCAAGAGCATTCGCCCAAATACACGAACAAAAAGTGATTGCCTTCATATGGAAAAACATCGTATGCCGTTTCGGCCTCCCCCAAAGAGATCAGATGCGACAACAGACCCTAATTTACAGGAAAAAAATTCGCCGAATTTTTTGAGAAATGGCATATCAAAAGAATACTCTCAACACCGTATCACCCCGTGGGTAACGGGCAAGTGGAGTCCTCCAACAGATCTATACTGAACATCATGAAGAAAAAACTCGAAGACGCCAAGGGGCTAAGGCCGGAATTACTACGAGAAGTACTTTGGGCCTACCGAACAACGCCAAAGACGAGCACAGGAGAGACACCTTACTCACTAGTCTAGGGGACTGATGCTGTAATACCGGTCGAAGTCAGGGAGCCCAGTCTGAGATACTCCCATGAGAGCGGGCCGAGGAACGACGAAAGCAGAAGGCAAGAGCTCGACGAAGTTGAGGAACAAAGGGATATGGCCTATATAAGGATGATCGCCCAAAAACAATAGCAGAATGCTATTAGGCCATCTCCAACCTTTACCCCATTTTTTGTCCCCAAAATGGGGATTTCCCCATTTTGGGGACAACTTACTCCAACCATTCCCCCATTTTTTCCCCTAAACTTTTCTCTCTCTTCCATATTATATTATTATCTTTCATTTCAATTTCATTTTTTAATTTCAATTAAACAAATTCCATCTTTTATTTTTATTAATTTGTAATTTCCGTAATTAAAACAATTTCACAAAATTTTAAATAATATAATTTGTAAGCAATTATTATAGATTAACTAATAATTCAAATAAAAGGGAAATCATTGCGATACAAGATTAATTTAATACATATTACATAACGACAAAATTCATTCAAAATAGTAGATAATAAATCCACGAANATGCATACAAGGTGTTTGATGAATTGCATAATATTAATATTATAAAACATTACATAAACATAATTAAGTGTATATAAAGAGATAAAATAAAAGATTAAATAATAAAATAATAATAAAAAAGTGATGAATAGTAATGGGGGAGATGAATAGTGTACCCCCATATTTGAGGGAACACTATTCATCCCCCATTTTGGGGACAAAAATGGGGGAGGGTTGGAGTAAAATTTCCCCAAAAATTGCCCCCATTATGGGAGATGGGGGCAAGGTTGGAGATGCCCTTATAACAAAAAGGCAAAGGTCAGACCACTCAAAGTCGGGGACTACGTGCTTAAAGCTAAAACACAAGCAAGCGAAGACCCACAGGAAGTCAAACTAGGAACAAATTGGGACGGCCCATACAAAATCACGGCAACAACGAAGAAAGGGTCATTTCAATTAGAAACAATGGAAGGAAAGCGACTACCAAACAACTGGAATATTACACACCTCAAGTACTACAACTTTTAAAAGATGAAGCGTCCCCACTTGAGTTTTGTCCCATTTGGATTTTCTCGAGGAGGTTTTTAACGAGGCGATGAAAGGGACACTTCAAGATTGAAGTGCACACCGAAGGACGCATAGGACGGCTAGTTCATTTCTCAATCTCTCAATATACTTCTCCAAGTCGACCAATGAAGGGACTAGATAGACCGGGATTGGAATGCTAGCCAATGCTAGATAGACTGGAACCAGAATGCCAGCCTGGAAAATATGTAAATTTCTCCAAGTGTATGAACAAAGCACAAATGCATGAAGTTTACTCATATTTTCTCCAATCGTACAGCCAAAGCAATGTTGCCTCAACACCTAATCGACCTTCGGCCATAACTAATTACAGGTTATATTCGACCTTATTCGAATCAACACCTAATCGACCTTCGACCATAACTAAGTATAGGTTATATTCGACCTCGTTCGAATCAACACCTAATCGGCCTTCGGCCATAACTAAGTATAGGTTATATTCGACCTCGTTCGAATCAACACCTAATCGGCCTCGCCATAACTAAGTATAGGTTATATTCGACCTCGTTCGAATCAATACCTAATCGGCCTTCTGCCGTAATCAAGTATAGGTTATATTCAACCTCATTCGAATCGACACCTAATCGGCCCTCGGCCGATAATCAAGTATAGGTTGTATTCAACCTCGTTTGAATCAACACCTAATCAGCCCTTGGCCATAAATAAACATGCGATATGTTGGACCTCGTTCGAACTAACACCTACTGGTCCTCGACCATGATCAAACCTAGGTGTTGTTTCAACCTTGTTCAACCTACTTGAGCTAAGTTACTACGACTAAGGCAACCAAACAACGAAATCAAAAGGCATACAAACTCGAACAGAAGAAAAAGAATCAGATATGAGTAACGAAACTAGTATTTCATACTTAGAATATTTTTTACAAAGGCTCGAAAAGACGCCCACAAAAATGCACAAGTCTGTGACTAAACAAAAAAGAAGGAAAGGAAAAACTGCTAATCGCCGCCTGGCTCAGCAGCGCCATCAACTTTATCACCTAGGCCATCTCCATCTGCCTCTTCATCATCACCATCGACATTGGGATACTCATCTTCATACCAAGCATCCTCTTCAATCCGATCCGTGCCCGCATCCTCCTCGTCATCACCGGTCTCCGGTGTGAGCACGTGATTTTTGCCCTAAGCAAATTAATTCCAAAAGCTTCAAATAATTGATTTCTTTATTATTTTACAATTTTTTGTGAATTTTTTGTTAAATTTTTGTGTTAGTTGGTTGCATTTTTATTCATATGAAAATACAAAATATGCACTTGCATTTAGGGATTTAATTTCATAATTTTAGTATTAATTAGGTATTAATTAGTTTTAGAACAAAATTTAAAGAAAATTGCAAAAAAATAGTTTCTTTGCACTTTTAATTGTTAATTGTTGCATTTATCTTTAAATAGAGTTTTAAATAATTTTAGGAGTTAAATAGTTTAATTAGGTCTTTGTTGTGTTTTAGCATTTTATAAAATCAGAAAATATAAAATACAAAATGAAAGCAAAACAAAAATGAAAAAGGAACAATTAAAATAAAAGAAAGTGGGGCTTGATAAGAAGACCAAAATTGGGCCAAAATTGGCCTAGCCCAAATCAAAAACCCCCCCAGATCCGCCTGTTAGCCCAAAACCCACACCATTAACCCGATCCAGGTCCGCCCCCCCTAAACAACGTCGTTTAGTAACTTTCAATCAGGACCGTCGAGGTTTTTTAATCTAACGGTCCTGAAGCCTAGGTTACTAAGTATATATATGTCCAAACGTGCCCCCCTACCCCCCTCTTGCCTCCCGTCTCTCACCCCCAAACCCTAGAGAGACCCTAGCCGCCATCGATTCCCTCACCGTCTCCGTCGTCTGCCGCCGCCGAAAATCGCCCACGGCGGCGGCGATTCTCCAATCTCTCTCAAATTTACACCCTAGAACCACCGTTCTCTCCTCTTTCCAACCCCCATCTTAGTTTGTCTCGAATCCCATCCAATCGCCTCGAATATCAGATCTAAACTCTTCCGGCCAAGTCACAAACTCACCCAAACCGGCCCAAATTCATACTATATGCTCCTCAGCCCTCCCTCATCATTAATTCATACCTAGAAACCCTCGAATCTGCCCAGAACATTACAAATTTTAAATCCCAATTCCGGCAGAACCCTAACTCAGAAATCTTGGGGATTTTGGACCGTAATTTCCCTAATCACGTGTTTTCTTTTGAAAACACACGATTAGGGATGTTACGTGTCAAGAATCCTGGAGGATTCAAACAGCAATGGCTGGCCAGAGTTCGTTCCATAATCAGTAAGCCTTCTTGTTCCTTTCTTTTCTGATTTTTTGATTCTGTTGTTTGGATAATATATTTTGATTCTGGTTAGCTTTCGATTATGTTAATTGTTACCTGTTGTTCAAAATTCTGACAGATTAGTTTCATGATTAGCTGTAATGATTTAATAGTTTTAATTTTGTTGTTAGTTTAGATCATTTGAATTTCCATAATTGGTATTAGCTAGGGTTAATTAGTTCAATTGGAAATTGGTTAATTAGGGTTTTTCTTTAAATTACTGTTTAAGCCTTAATAAATTTAGGTTTCAGGATAAATTGGTTAAGTGTAATTGA
>NW_017670951.1:226968-259785 GCF_001879085.1 Nicotiana attenuata
GTTTTGGGGTATATGTGAACTGGGGTGTGTCATTTGATTTAAAAGTGGTCTTTGGGATGGTTGATATGGTTTTCTGGGCTTATGGACCTCTGATATGTGCTGCTGAACTGCTGTGATATTGCTGATTCCTGTTGCTGTGATTCGCTGAACTGCTGCTGACATTCCTCTTTTCTCTATTACTTTACACTTCCCAGGTACACATTTGAAACTAATTTGAAGTAGCTTTGAAGTGAAAAGATGAAATGAAATGCTCAGCCCTCTGCCTCCTGAAATGTGTTTGTCCGGGCTGCCCTGGTTGAATAAATAGTAGTTGACCTGTATATACTTAAGTTTAAGTTTGATTTGTGTTTACATGGTTCCTGGGTTGTATAATTTGGACTGCTTGGGACTGTTTGTGATTTTTAAACTTGATATTCCTCATCTAGTAGTAGCTTGGTATAGAATAGTGTTAGTATAGTAGTAAATATCAATGGTAATACAATTGATTCAGATTTAGTTATCATATCCCTTAGAAGTTGAGATAGAATTCAAAATAGATGCACGTTGGTAATAGTACAAGAGCAGTGGTATTTTGTAATTGTTCATACGCAAGTTAATCTAGTTGCTTCACTTACAGATTTAATCCACACACAGAAATTCATAAGAATTTAACATGTTTGGTTAACCTTGTATAAATTAGTTGAATATGTGTAGGATAATTGGATTCAAAGGGTAGCATGTTAGTTTGAATTTAGAGTTGATTGTGTTATGGCAAATAATGAAGGCAGTGGTGAGTGAATCAGTAAACCAAGATGCAGATAAAATCAGTAAGAGATTTGGGCTCCTCTAAGGCCCCAAACGTAACCGCTTCTGCTCAAACCAGACTTGGGCCCGACTCTGCTTAAGGCCCAGTGCTGGACAGCCCTCTCCCTCTCTTATAGTTAAATAATTTCTCCTTTGGGGTTGCTTTGAAGCCCAATCTGCTGAAGATCTTAGTTTGCTTATTAAGTTTGATTCAATATCGTGACGTAATACTTCTATGGATGGGTTATTAGTAGTGTTAATTCATTAGGGCCTTTTCTTTTATTTTAAATGACACTACATAATAAAAATCATAGTTCCTTTAGATCGCCCTTTACATAATAAAAGGAGGCGAGCCCCGCCAAACCAAATGCATAAATTGCGGGGCCCTCTTTAAAGGTTCTTGTTAAAATACTTAGAATTCGGGTGAACCGTTTAGCGAATTTCACGGTTTTCCCCAAAGATAATAAAAGCGTAGCTTCTTTAGGCGCGTATTTTAATAATATTACCTTCCTGAATGCGGGTGCACATTTATGTGACCCAAATCTAAATCTCAACGTAGTCAAAATGCGTCGAAAGCCACGGGTGCACTGGTGTGACGTGGTTCGAAATACATTTTCACGACGTTGCAGTTCTTATTAAAAAGACATAAAATAAAAGCGGTTAAAATAAAAGGCACATAGGTTAGAATATGTTTTAAAATCAGATAAAAGCAAATACAACAGTTGAGCGACCGTGCTAGAACCACGGAACCCGGGAATGCCTAATACCTTCTCCCGGGTTAACAGAATTCCTTACTCGGAGTTCTGGTTCGCGGACTGTTAACAGAGTCATAATTTCCTCGGATCGGGATTCAACCGGTGACTTGGGACACCATTAATCTCCCAAGTGGCGACTCTGAATATTAATAATAAATCCCGTTCCGACTGTCCTTTAATTGGAAAAACTCCTTTACACCCTCACAGGTGTAAAAAAAGGAGGTGTGACATCCAGTGTAGCAGGATCATAGCCACAAGCAACCCGAGCTCTACGTGCCTTAACACGAGCATCCTCGAAAATAGCCTCTGGAACAGTTCCCGCCCCCATCAGATCTCTAAATATATCTAGCTGAGCTTCGGTGTGAATCCATTCCTCGTACAAATCTCGTGGAGCATCAGGAAAAGCAGAAGTGCGGGAAGAAGACGCTGAGCCAATAACTGTGCCTTCTCGGCCTCGAGAGCAGCAACTCGATCACAAAGGCCTGAAGCCTCTTTCTCCAGCTCCTCTATCTGTTCATCAAGCCGCTCCTCTCTGAGTCTGGCCGTCTTCAAGGCACTTTCCCGCTCAGAATGAAGAATGCGGATCACGATCTCCAGAGCCTCCGCTTTCCTCATAGACTCCGACCGAGATGACTCCGCCTTCTCAATATCCGTTGCCTTCTCGGCGATCTCGCCACTTAAAGTATCCTCTTTGAACTAACACTCCTCGATCTCGGCGCACAGAGAGACCACTTGGGCCTGAAGATCGCCACAATGGGACTCGACCCCCTTACTAACCTCAAGCTCCTCTTCTTTATCTTTTAGCGCCCCCTCAAGGATGCTGAATTTTTTGATAACCCTAATCAGCTCGTCATCTTTCTCCTTCAATTCATCTCGTAGAGCCTAGAAATTGCCGCTCTCACCAAACCGGCTACAAATCTCGCGGTGCTTGCCACGAGACTCGTGATATTTTTGCTCCATCTTCAGAAAAATAGCTTTAAACCTCTCCTCTCTTCGGGAGCTCTCTATTTCCAAAACCGCAGTCTAAAAAAAGAGAACATAAAGTAAGAATGAAGCATAAAGCGTTGAACTTGAGAAATAAAAGTCGAAAAGCTTACCCTGAGAGCGAGGCCGGCTATGCTCCTTGATAGGTAGCATAATCTAGTGTTTCAAGGGTTTTACCCTCCACGTCAGAACAGAGGGGACCCAGGGAAGGAACCACGTTCTCCATATTCACTAGTAGATCTCGATCCATGGGGATTGCAATTGTCCACATGGACCCCTCAGTCTCACTTCGAGCCGGGTAAACCCTTCCCCCATCATCCTCACACTTCGAGCCGGGTAAACCCTTCCCCCATCATCCTCACCTCACCGGCATAAAGATCGGAGCCCATCTCATAGCCATCCTCGGCAACGCCCTTACCTTTCCCATCAGCCGGCGAAGAAGGAAAATTATTCGGTCGCGATGATGATGGCTCATCTCGCCGTAAAGGATCAGAAACTCCCACAGATGGCCCTCCAGCTTCAGTCTCGGCATCTGGAAGAGATACGCCCTCTGCTGCTTTAGTCGATGGCGGCAACTCGACGTCATCTTCAAGCACTACGTTCGCCATTTCATGATCGCCCCTTACTGAATCCACGACCTGGACGACCCCATCACCGACGTCCATCGATCTCCTCTTGCGGGAAACTAAATCCCTATCGCTCGGCGATGACTCCTCTTCTTCGTCTATTAGATGATGCAAAGGGGAAGCCGGGAGCTCCGCTGCAGATGTAGTCGATGGCCGAGAAGACCTAGCCTCGGCAAAAGAAGGAACAGTAGAAAATGATCGGGTAGGCCTAGTCGCAGTCACAGCGGGAATAGACTCCAAAGAAGAAGCAGCCTTCCTCTTACGAAATGCAGGAGGAGGAGCCCTCGGCCTCCTCGAAGATCCTCAGGCTTAAAAAGAAAGATTAAAAGATTGTCACTACCTATACAAAACTATAGAGAGCAAGCGACCATGAGGTCAAAACAGTATAGGTAAAGAATAGATGAACTCACCGGCCAAGGAAGACGCAAGCCCGAACTTCTTAAGAAAGGCCGGCCACTCACGAATCCCCATTGTGTGAGGCAGAACCTGGCTAACCGAGTCATGAATGTTCCTAACAGAAGGAGGGGGCGTAGTCTTGGCTGCACGAAAAAGGGACAAAATATCAAACTACGACTAAAACAGGCAAATCAAATGCTTGACAAAAAAGAGATACTTACGGGCGTAATTCCAAGTCTTAGGGAATCCGCTCGCGTTGGCCATCACATCCTTAGTTTTGGCAAAAAAGTAGTCGAGCCAGAACTGACAATTTACCTTGTCGTCCATCTTCACCACCAGGCATTTACTTCCTCGGTGGCGAAGGTGCAACATCATCACCCAAATAGGAACTAGAGGCGAAGAGATGCATC
The DNA here is from genome assembly GCF_001879085.1 of Nicotiana attenuata. Lineage (NCBI taxonomy): Eukaryota > Viridiplantae > Streptophyta > Magnoliopsida > Solanales > Solanaceae > Nicotiana > Nicotiana attenuata. The sequence continues at coordinate 230,923 of NW_017670951.1, forward strand.
AGGTGGCGGAGTGTGACCCCAACCCCGGCCAACTCCGCATATTTCGTAAACATCCTAATAAGCTTGTAGATGTATGGAGAGAGTTGGGCCGGCCAAACACCGTAATAGCGGCAAAATTCCTCCACCAATAGGACAAGAGGAAATGTATAACCGACATAGAAAATAGAACGCGTAATACCCGGGGCAGTGTATTTGTACCACATCACGCTCTGCTGGGACCAAATGATGTGGACAGGAATTTTGAACTTTTCCCTAAGCTCAGCGAGATCGACCTCTTTCATCGCTGACTTCGAGACCTCAGGCTCGACTTCAGGCGCCTTCGAAAAGTCAGACCTAACTTTTTCACTACGAGGGATTATTTTCTCCACCATAGGAAAACTCTCATCTTCAATGGCGATAGAGACACTATCACAATGAGGGGGCATACACACCGCCAAAGGGATTGGGTCAGCTGTCATACCGGAACCATAGGGTACGTTAACCATATTTTTGAGAGAGGATTTTTTAAGTATAGAAGGGTTTGAAGCAACTGGAATCACCAGAATCAGGGGAGCAAATACACAATAATGAAGTAAAGAGAAGACAAGGATTCGATATGAAAAATAAAGAAGAAGACACAGGGATTCGATATTAAGAATATGCAAAACACAAACGAATGGTCTCATATCCCTATTTATAAGATTTCAAGCGTCAGAATCAAGAAATCAGGCCATCATTACCCAACGCAGGTATCAAAACGGCAGAGGCACGGGAAACGATGCAAAGCATCGGGAAAATACGCCATGATGACGCATGATCATGATGTCATTATGAAATGATGCGACCCAAAAGATTGCGGCTCACGAAAGGTCATTTTGTCACCTCGTCTGAAATGCCACTACTCTACTTGTTCGCCCAATTTTGCCAACAACGATAAACAGAGTCCGCTCATCAAGGCCGTTTGGGGTCAGCCTTAATAAGCGAATGGACTAACTATATAGGTCAAAATCTGTCTCCGCACTTAATGCAAAGTAATATCACGGAAAGGGCCAGCCGAGGTGGATCAGGAGATAGCGAGGCTCGTGGTCGGGTGCAAATGATGGTCGAGATCGAGCACCGCAAAAGAGGTGTAACAGCTAGTTTATTAGGATAGAATATTGAAGAGGATATTCCATTGGATATTCTCCGCACATATACTATCAGGGTTTACTAGGGGTATGTCCCAAATAAATAAAGAAAAAAGGTCAATAAATGGAGGCATGTAATTTTCATTTGATAAGAACACTTTTCAGAAGAAGATTCTCTCTCTCTAGCAAAGATACAAATATTGCCGTTTCATCAACATTTTTGCTTATATTATTCCACACTTTTTCATCTGATCCAAGAATATTTCGAACATTCTAGGATTTGTCTATCACACATTATTGTCAGGAGGAACAATCATCTAACTCATTCATTATTGGGTGAATCATTCCTGCTATTTACTTAAATGTCATTTATTATCATTTATTGCTAGTTATTCCTCCATTATTGCTCATACTTTTAGAATATTTAATGCACAATATCATTAACTCCCCACTGGATCAACCCTATATTATTCGTATTTTCAAGATCTACGTTTAGGAATATTATTATTAACTAGGTTTAACCGAAAGTCGTACTTTTTGGTCAAACATCGCCTTCACTCAAGGTACGGGAAAGGGCGCATCCCAAAGAGTGAGATGTAGATAGCCTGTAACATTGCTTCCATGGCTCGAACCAATGACTTATAGATCACACGGAGACAATGGTAACGAAGCATTCAATTGGTTTTGATCATTTTGGGACGGATAATTAACTTAATAATTACTCCCTCCGTTCCAATTTATGTGAACCTGTTTGACTGGGCACGAAGTTTAAGAAAAAATAAAAAACTTTTGGAATTGTGGTCCTAAATAAGTCAAAAAGGGGCCAGAGTATTTATGTGGCTATAAAAGCTTCTCATTAAAAGTAGAATTGTAAGTTTAAGCTAAATTGTTATCAAATTTAGAATGGGGTCACTCTTTTTGGAACGGACCAAAAAGAAAATAGAGTCATATAAACTGGAACAGAAACAGTAATATTTAGCAACGAAGGTCAAACTTAAATTTTATGAGTTCTTTATTCTATGATAACGACATTATGTTAGTAATTAAATTCTGAATTTAACTTTTATACATCTATATATATATATAAAGGAGGGAATTGAAGAGGTGACTTGGCACCTTTCTTAGACTAGAATTCTTATTTATCTTTTTTCTCAAATTTTTGCCATTTTCTTTTGTTTCTGATTAAGTAAATTAGCACGATTGCAATTTTAAAGGACGCATAATGGTTGCAACAATTAATAAACGTAGCTGCTATTGTATTATTTATGTTCTCCTAATATGATAATTAAAAACTCACCAGTCGTGTTCTTCTAAAAACGGCTGCAACATTTGCAATTTAAAGGATTTATAAAGATTGCAACAATTAATAAAAGTAACTCCTACTTTCAAAGGACACACAACAGTGAATAAAATCCAACTCATAAAGTTTTATACTGTGTACTCTCAAACAAATTTTAAAGTAGGTAATGGCCAATGGGAAGGTCTAATGGGAAGGTCTATAAGGCTCTATTGAATATCGGCTTTCTCTTTCCCTCCCTAAAATAAAGATGTGATTTTTTAATTTGATGGATTGTTCTTTTGATTCATTAGGTTGGATACGGAGATGCTATTTTTTTTAACATGCCTTTGTTTCCTTAAATGGGAATAGTATATGATATTTGATATTATTCTGTTTTGCTTGATATTTAAACTTTGCATACATATATTTTTGTAAATGTGACAATATTTGATATTTGATGCTTTCAATAATACCTTAGAACCCCATATATAAATTTTTCAGTTTCTTGTATTCTCAATTTATGGAGGTGAGGAGAGGAACTACAATATATTTCTTGAGAAGCACATCTACCAAGGAGAACAAGAAGCCTACCTGGCTCGTACACATGGTCAAATCCTAAGAGCTTTGGCAGGGGTTGAAAATATTGAGTGTGAAGATTTTATTCATCTACTACAGGTGCTTGGTTTTTCTTTTATATATAAATATTAAATTCTTGGTCTCTTTGATGGCACATGTTGTTAGTGCTGTTGAAAAAGAAAAACATATTACAGTTTCTTCATTAAATTTATATAAAAAGTACGGTGACCATTTTAAAATGTAAGAACATTGTATAGCAAGACAAAGAAAATAAGTCTGCGAATTTACAGAAAATCTGGAAGAATGGAGTACTTTGGTCGATCAAATGGAAAGAGGAGCGGAGCGCAAGAAAATGGGGAGAAAGAAAAGAAGAAAAAGAAAAATAAGGAAAGAAAGCAGGGGGGAAAAAACGAAAATGTACGGTAATAAAATTTCTCCTCCTCAATTTCTCTATCTTTTTTTCAGCACGAGCAGTTCCCTCAAAAAATTCTTCAGTCAAAGTTTATTCGTTATATTCACCAATGTCATCTTCTTTTTAATTACTCACAATTTTATCACTTTTTCCACTTTCATTTTAAACCAATCCACATAGCTTGGACATGAGGCAATTCGTCAAAGCCAATACAGGTGAGGCTTTAATTTTCATAGCAGAAGTCTATTTGTTCATTTGAATTTTTATTTGTATTCTTTAACTGTTTGACATTGATGTTTGGCTATAATTATATATTTTTAGTGCATTACTTACCTCATATTTAGGTGTTTTAATGCTAAATTGTATTTGAAGTTTGAATCTGTCATTGAAGAACAAGGGTACAAGAAAACTTCTTCAGACCACTGTGTATTCTTCCAGAAGTTCTCTGATGATGATTTTATTATTTTATTGCTTTATGTGGATGACATGCTTATTGTTGGAAAGAATAAATCCAGAATTGCAGTTCTTAAGAAGCAGTTGAGCAAATCGTTTGCGATGAAGGACTTGGGGCCAGCAAAGAAAATCTTGGGCATTCAAATCCACCGACACAGAGATAGAAATGAGTTATTTCTGTCCCAAAAGCAATACATTGAGAAGGTACTCAAGAGGTTCAATATGACATATGCAAAAGTGGTTAGTACTCCTCTTGCTAAACACTTCAAATTGAGTATTAGTCAGAGTCCATCTACTGATGAAGGGAAAAAGGAGATGTCTCGTATTCCTTACTCTTCTGCCGTTGGTAGCTTGATGTATGCTATGGTTTGCACTAGACCAGATATTGCACATGCCGTTGGCACTGTTAGCAGATTCATTTCCAATCCTGGAAAAGAACATTGGGATGCAGTAAAATGGATATTAAGGTATTTAAAAGGTACTGCAGATTTGAAGCTGTGCTTTGGCAATGGCAAGCCTGAACTTGTTTGTTACATAGACTCTGATTTAGGAGGCAATCTTGATAATTCAAGATCCACTTCCTGTTATTTGATCACTTTTGCAGGGGGAGTTGTTTCTTGGCAATCTAGACTACAGAAGTGCATAGCTCTATCCACCACAGAAGCCGAATATATTGCTGTCACAGAAGGTGCCAAAGAACTATTATGGATGAAGAAGTTTATTAATGATCTTGGCTTTGAGCAGCCAAGGTACATCTTATTTTGTGATAATCAGAGTGCTATCTGTCTCACCAAGCACTCCACTTTTCATTCTAAGACCAAACATATAAATAGAAAGTATCATTGGATAAGAATGATCGTGGAAGAGAAATTATTTGAGGTTGAGAAGATACACACTGATGAAAATCCTTCGGATATGCTGACAAAGGCGGTGGCTGCTGATAAACATGAATTTTGCAGAAAATTGGCAGGCATGAAGCCTGTCATAGTTCCTCTACTTGAAGACACATTTGGCCCCTTGGCTGGAGGGGGAGTTTGTTGGGCTCATGCCCATGTTGTCCAGCCAAAGGCCCAATGGCCTAATCCTATTCTCTTTTGGTTTCCATTCCTATTCGGAATTGGATTCCGTATTTATTCCTATTTTGAGTGGGTTTTGGCTTTAAGAGAAAGCACCACTCATGATCTATAAATAGGACAACCTTGGAGAATTATTCTATGCTCATTGATACAAGTCTTTGAAAGACTTAAGCACATAAGAGTGGTTTTTGAGAAAGCTTTCATCAAGAGAGAAGAGAGAAGAAAAGTATTTGTTTTGCTGCAAATTTTTATTCCGACCAACCAACTTCAAATCACGTTTTTCGATTCGTTTATCGTTGGATCTGGCTGAAATTTTGACTGAGTGTTCGTAACATCTTGGTCTTCGATTTGAACGGTGAAGATCGGATTTGGAGGCTCGTAGCATCTGATTTCGAGCCTCGAACAGCAGCTTCATTTTTTTGAATTATACTCTTTCTTCAATTGATTAGTTGTTGCTCTTGTTGCTATTGTTGCTCCGTGTTTGGCCCTTGTTGTGTAGCCAATTTGGAGAACTTTTGTAACCCTCTTATTGTTATAGTGGAGCTTTTTGGATCTTTGTGATCCCGTGGCTTTTACCTTCGATTTGAAGGGTTTTCTACGTTAAAATTTGGTGTTCTTTATCTTCTTTATTTTCGGGTTTGCCTCTTGCTCGACATAACAGAAACTTTGTCCATCATAGAAGAAATTCACTCCTTCTCTGTTCAAGGATTTCACATCTCCCCTCCATGCCTTTGATCCTGCTCCACTCGTTAAAAATTGGATGGGGCCGCAATTAAACCAAAAATGGATTAGAATAAAAGAAAATTAAATAGCTTCACCTTTCGCTATCACTGATGTGCTCAAGGCAATGGTCGTGCCCATTCATGTAGAGATCTACATCATATGCCTGGAATTTCATAACCCAATAGAAAAAATGTTAAATTCTATTGAAAATCTTCCTAAATTAATGAATCAATTATGGGATGTAAATTGCCAAATTCCCTAATCTTGGACAAATAATAATAATAATAAGTTACCCTAATGATAGGAAGAAGACGGTCCACAAGTTCATTAGAATCACCATGATGTCCTACACTTCTAATGGCACGATGTCCCACTACTATTTTCCATTTTGCTCTTGATTCACTTAATGCATTCTCAAGATCCTGTAAAACAAAATAATTGTTAAAATATCATAAAATTATCTCCCTAAAATCTGATTTTTTTTAGTCATGTCAACTTACTTTTAATACGCTTTCTGTATGTCTTTTGAGGCATCACATTGCGCCAATCATATGTATGTTCTTTTTCCACAAAATACTCTTTCACGAATGAAGTTGTATCCACCAAAAATATCACGAACAGGATGGGGAACAGATTCAGGGGAATAAAGGAAATGCAGATGTCATTCTCGTTCTTAGGGAAACTTGAATTATAAGTTTGTCATCATCAAAAAGAGGGAAATTGATAGGTTATATGTGTATCCCTGCTATGTTTTGATGATTTAACAAACTTATTGTTAAGAACCAGATAAGAAGCCTCATATACATTCTCAAGAACTTAAGATCAACAAGTCTCCAGATGGTGACACGGTTCAACTCTTCAGAGTCAAAGGAACAGAAGAGGGAACAGATAGCTACCAGTTCCCGTGATGACTGTACAAGTCAACCCACCCAGCTGTAAAGTTGCTGCCTGTACACGCAACAATGCAAAAGTAGTGCAACAGTCAACTTTATGAAAAATGCACTTTACCTAACTTGCTTGCATCATTCAAGTGATGTCACAAATGAATTATTAACATCAAGCAAAGGTAAAACAAAACACTTGCACATTCAAGATTTGATCAAGTATTCTCTCAAGTCATCATCAATCTTGCAAGTGACTCTCAAGGAGTCAAGGGCATCAAGAACAAAGAACAACATAACAACGGACAAGTTCCTTGCATCGAGTTATTACATGTCCTTAGTTGTGTTGTACCTTTGATTAAAGTACTATACTTGTAATTCCTACTTAGCTTAGTTAGAAGCATTGTGTTGGAAATGTTTGTAAATCATAAACCCTTGTGTTTGTGTCTTGGCTAGAGTTAGTCGAGTTGTAAGTCTTTGTAATAGAGTTATTACAAAGTGACTTGTAATAGAGTTGCTACAAGTTAGTGAGGGATTAAGAGGGTAATTCCTAGGTTACAATAGGTAGTAATCTAAAGTTTGCTCAGTAGTGAAGTTGAAATCCTACAAGGGTAGGTCATGATTTTTGATCCTGTAAGCTGGGAGTTTTCCACGTAAAACTCCATTGTATCATTTACTTACTGCAGTGTGCGTGTGTTCTGTGGGAAGTAATAGAGAACATATTTCTCTATATAGTTTGGTGGACCCGTAGTTTCTATCACTACTGTTTTTAGGTATCCATGTAGTAGTGGAATTATTTCAACATAGGTAGATTTTCTTTTCTTGCAAGTTAATTTGCTAAAAATTTATTTTAATAATAACTCTATGTCTCTAACAGACCAACAGTTCCGGGGCTTTTGCATCTATATCCGATTTTGGGGTCATAATTGAACCTATACCCACTTTGCAAAAAAGTTTGCAAGCGTACCCGCTTTACAATCAACTTCAGACTTATGGGTCTGAAGTTATAAAAAAAATGCTTGAAGTGAAAAAATTACACTTCAAATGCACTTAAGGCCAAAAAGGTCAGAAGTGCAACCAATGATTTCATGCACTTAAGGCTAATAAGTTTGAAGTGAAAAACTGCACTTCAGATGCACTTAAGATCAATAAGTTTGAAGTGAAAAATTGCACTTCAGATGCACTTAAGGCCAAAAAGTCTGAAGTGCAACAAACATTTTCATTCACTTAAGACCAATAAGTCTGAAGTGAAAATTTGCATTTTAGATGCACTTAGGGCCAAACTGGTTTGAAGTATGACCAATAGTTTCATGCACTTAATGCCAATAAGTCTAAAGTGAAAAATTGTACTTCAGATGCACTTAAGGCCAAAAGGTCTGAAGTGCAACAAACGTTTTGCTACACTTAAGGTCAATAAGTTTGAAGTGCAAAATTGCACTCAGATGCACTTAAGGCCAAAAAGTCTGAAGTGCAACAAACGTTTTCATTCACTTAAGGCCAATAAGTATGAAGTAAAAATTGCCCAGAAATGAAAATTTGTTCTTCGAATTATAACAATCCAATATACGATTTAATACCTAAATCTACTCCAAATGAGCTCAAATTTGAAACATAGCCTCCAAATATCATAAGGAACAAACCCCAATCTTCAAATTGTCAAAACAACAATAAATCTAATGAACCCATTTTGCAATTAAGAAAAATAAGAAGAAGAAACCCTAAGCAATAGTAAAAAATAAAACGTCATAACAACTCACCATTGTAAAACATCATAAACTACATTAAAATATATTCACAACCACCATATAAAATCATTGTCACCTGAAGAAGAAGAAGAAGAAGAAGAAGAAGAAGAAGGAGAAGAAGAAAATGAAGGAGGAGGAGAAAGAGACCTGAAGTTGTTTAAAAAATGGGTACAGATTAAAACTTATTAGAAAATGGGTATAGTTAAACGGGGGTGACCAAATAGGACGCCCCGTGCAATTTTTACGACTGTTTCGATTTCAGTAGCTCCACATCCAAAAGTAATCATTGGGCTTAAGGAACACCAAGTGGAAAAAAGAGGCCGAGGGTCCTATTGTGGAATAAGATCGCAAGCACCCTCTAGTCTAAAGCCCAAAGGAGTGGACACAACATATTACCCAAAACAACTTGTAGAGTTCAAAGCCTAAAGAAGTGCTTTACTCTTATGATGAAAGTTTAGAGATTAACATGCAGCAAATACTACTAGTTCAACAATATCTATCTTCTCTAGAAGTGAAAGACAATGGCATTCAAATTTTAATTTTTGAAAACTAAATTAAAATATTTTTCGAAACCTAAAAATACCACCTATTGTATGTTTTTACGTAAACAAATACTACCCAATTTTTTTTTTTTAATTAAGTTAATCTCAGAGCACCTTAATTCCAAAAATTTCTGCCAGAAGTAAACAAAGCCAATTTCTCATTTTGTTAGGTTCAATTACTGAACGATTTTAATTTATAGCGTAACTATCAGTTTTGGATAGCTTTTTTCTCCAATATCCCTAACAATCTAAAGGATCAAAATTTTCTTCGTAACACATTTTGTTCTTGAATTCCTGGTTGTTACATTGTAAATTAACAACTAGGTACAACAACAATTCTTGGGCTACAATAAACCCTAACATCAAGTAGACTGTCTTTATTCTAATTGACAAAATACCAAATGGCTCTTCGGCCTTGCCAATTTCTTCCACATCTATCTTCAACTATTTACAAGATTCTATTTTTATCATTCAATCTCGATCAATTATGAATGAATTCTCACTTCATCAACATATATAAAATAGATCAGCCGCACTTAAAACCCGAATACTCTATCGTAAACTACCCTTTGTGTTTCTGAATAAACAGAAAACGCAAAATCTAAATAGCTGTGTGAAGCAGTTGCTTAGACCTACTCCATTTATGTAGAACGTTGCCAAAAACATCATAGAACTCAATCTCTACGTGAGTTGGTGTCATTTGGACAGACATGAAACCTTGTCCATCATAGAAGAAATTCATTCCTTCTCTGTTCAAGGATTTCACATCTCCCCTCCATGCCTTTGATCCTGCTCCACTCGTTAAAAATTGGATGGGGCTGCAATTAAACCAAAAATGTATTAGAATAAAAGAAAATTAAATAGTAGTACTCCATAATTACAACAAAAAAAATGTACATTTTAATTATCTGAACTCTTAACTTTACCTTTCGCTATCACTGATGTGCTCAAGGCAATGGTCGTGGCCATTCATGTATATATCTACATCATATGCCTGGAATTTCATAACCCAATTAAAAAAAAAAAGTTAAATTCTAGTGAGAATTTCCTAAGTTAATGAATTAATTATGGGATGTAAATTGCCAAATTCTCTAATCTTGGGCAAATAATAATAATAATAAATTACCCTAAGGATAGGAAGAAGACGGTCCACAAGTTCATTAGTATCACCATGATGTCCTACACTTCTAATGGCATGATGTCCCACTACTATTTTCCATTTTGCTGTTGATTCACATAACGCATTCTCAAGATCCTGTAATACAAAATAATTCTTTAAAATATCATAAAATTATCTCCCTAAAATCTGAATTTTTTTAATCATGTCAACTTACTTTTAATACGTTGTCTGTATATGTCTTTTGAGGCATCACATTACGCCAATCGTAAGTATGTTCTGTTTCCACAAAATACTCTTTCACAAATGGAGTTGTATCCACCAAAAATATTTCAGCAATTTCTGCAAAAAGTAAAAGAAAGATTTAAAATATCAAAATTGCAACAAATAAAGTTCGACCAATAACAACATTTTTTTTAAAAAAAATAATGAAAAATGAGGGTGTTTTTCTTTTACCTGCATTGATCAAGAAAGATCTCAAACAAATCCATCTACTGTCAATTTTCCTAAGGTAAGGACTAAGTTGAGCTATTGCATCTCCCCTGTAATCATGGTTACCTAATACTGCAAATCAATAGTAATATTTCAGAATTACAAATCATAAAAAAAAACACAGCATTTTTATTAGTACGTAGTTTTTGTTTGTAAACTCACCTGAATACCATTGCTTTTGCAAGCTCTTTGCTGTATAAACATTGGTAAAAGACTCTAGAAAATTTGGATCATCTTCCCCTGTTAATCCATTATCATAAAAATTATCACCTGTTGAAACTACAAAATCTATGTCTAATTCCTCTCCAATTCTTCCCATCTGCATCCAAATTATACACATTATTAGTAATTATTAATCCAAAACACCAAAAAAGAATAGATAATCATATACAAGAAAAAGGGTACGAATATTTTCGAAAGAAATTTACCTGGAGAGCAACAGCAGATTGATTATAATCACCTTTACGTCCCCAGTCACCAATAACCAAGAATCTAACATTGCCATTACCTTTAGTTGGGTGATCAAATTTCTTAAGCCCAGTTGCATTAGAACAAGAAATCAAAAAACTAATAGCCACCAAAAGGAACAGAATCATAGATTTCTTACAAAAACTAGCCATATGGCTCTTATTTCAATTACAACACAAGATTAATAATTGTTCTATAGGCCAAGCTGAAAAATTCAAGAATAATGCATGAGAGAGCGACTGATATAGGATTTTGTGGGGTATTTAAAGATTAAACATATAGACAGTAAAAAACATGAGGCATACAATATAGGTCACGAGTTTTGAATTAAAGGAGATGGTTAATTATATTTGTGTTATTGGATATGCGAATATGCTGGTGGATATTTCTTATATTCTAAAGATAGGGATCATGTAGAGAATATTCCAAGGAACTGATTCAAAAGTTCCTATCCTATTGGATTAATGAATAGGCGAAATTGTTGTTTTTCGTGGGATTTGGCCATTGGGTTTAAGAAAATAACGGAATATGTGGACCCTTGATTTAGCGGCTAGTACTAGGTCAATTTTTTTTTGTTGTTGGTATTTTATCATTGATATTCCCTCCATTCCAATTTATGTGAACCTGTTTGACTGGTCGCAGAAGAAAAAATAATTTTTTTTTGAATTTATAGTCCTAAACAAGTCAAAAAGGAGTCCAGAGTATTTGTGTGGTTATAAAAGCTTCTCATTAGGGGTAGAATTGAAAGTTTAAGTTAAATTGTTTACAAATTTAGAAATGGGAGTAGTAATTTTATTACAACTTAAACACGATAAAACAGCAAATCACTTGGTCGGAAAGAAAGGAATATAGCAAAATAATCTTGTGTTGGCTGTTTAGGATTTAGAAATACCTTTTGACAATCAAACTTTTTTTTTATATTTATTACTCCGTTGTTTCTTAATTTATATGACAGTCATTTTATGTTTAGAATGTTTAAGAATATCTGACACCAAAAAAGTATACAACTTTCATCGATTTTTCAACTCAAATCCATATAATTGTGTAAATTTAGAACTTAATTGTGATTTTTTTTTGGTAACAACTGTCAGTTACAATTAGACCCAAAACCATTACAAATATTTTTTAAAACTAACTTTTTTAACTATCATGATCACTACTTTCTATATGAATATATGAAACGCCAATTCAATCAGACACCGCTATAAATTGAGGTTGACGAAGCATTTAGTATATATGCAACTGTTTCGCGAAAATGAAATTGGACGACTAGCAATTTAGTTGCACGTTGCCTGGTTATATACTATAATAAGCTCTTTTTAAAAGAATTAACCCAAATAGCCGTCCACCTAATATAGAATTCCAGGCAACGTGCATCTATACTATGGTCATGTTCTTGCTAACGCTTAAGAAATAATAGAGCCAATTTTGTCACTTATGGAAGGATCGCAATCAATAAATTAAATAGTAGTATATAATTTAGAAATTGTAGAAACGAAAATCATGCATGTAGTTTCTCGTCATGGCCATATAGTATCAAATGAGTGGATTCAAGATATTTTGGATCTATTAACATATGATAATTGAACTCCGAAATTCCAATTCAAACCAGAATGAGCGGAGTCAAGATGGTTCAGTGAGTAAACTATAATCTCATGGGCGGATCCACAAAGAGAATTATGGTGCTCAAGCACCCATTGCCATGGTATGAACATATGATTTTAATTTATAGGCACTTTCGCATAAAATGAATATATATTTAGGTGAGCACCCATTACACAAACAGACTAGTGGGTGCTACTGGTTAATGAAATTTAAGGATATGCTCTATGTGATCCGGAGTTCAATTCCTACGTGTTGCACTCTTTGTAATTGGAGTTCTTCTCTTCATATTTCTTATTCCTTTTTTCTTTTTCTTTTTCTTTTTCTTTTTCTTATTCGTTTGACTTTATTTTTCTTCTCTTTTTTACATGGCTTTTCCTTCTGTTCTTAACTTTGCCTTTTTTCCTTGCTTCAATTCATTAGTTCCTCGTGACACAAATAGAAAATATATTTAATTTACCACCATCAAATTTGACAGCCTATATTGTGCTTTGAAATCCTCACAATAATGATAATATTCAAGAAAATATAAATATTCATATTTTTCGTCATTCAATTTATTTTTTATCCGTATTAAATATGAGTAGTTCAGAAATTTTACCCGTGTTGTCTAGTGTTAGGTGTTTGTCCATATTTTCTTACCATAATTGATTTTCCTATCTCATGAAGGAAAGGACAACATATTTACCATAATTGAGTTTTTCTTTTTCTAGAAGGAAACTATAGTTCTTCCATATTTGGCTAGTCCATTTTCTTGTAGGAAAAGGTTTGGACTTCTATAAATTGAGGATCCTTCCTTCACATTCAGTAACATCCACAATGTAGCCATATGGGGTTTGAGAGTCGTGTTTAGGGGGAGAACTTTATGGGACAAGTGCTAGTGTGTCACTTGTGTTTGCCTCTTCGTGAAGTTGTTCTCTCGATATTTTGTACTCTCTTTTATTATAGTGGATTGCTCATCTCCGCCGTGGATGTAGGTCAATTGACCGAACCACGTTAAATATTTGTGTCTCATTTGGTATATTTCTCAGCTGTCTGACTTATCGTCGTTCAAGGTTTGCTTTGCTAGATTCCGCATGACACCTGATTTTTCTCCTAACAAGTGGTATCAGAGCCCAGGTTCAGTGGGACGAGGAGTGATGGTGCAGGGCGGTGTTGATACCCAATTTTTCCCTATATATTTTAAATATGCAAAATACTAGGGGTGTGCATTCGATTTATCGATTCGATTTTGACCCTTATCGATTATCGATTTGTACATATGCTTATTGTTATCGTTTCAATAAGGTTTCGATTTTTTCGATTTCGATTTATCGATTTTGGGGGCTTATCGATTCGGTTATCGATTACACCAATAAGAAAATTTGCGGGATTCCACGGAAAGTATATCGCTATAAACGCGCATAACTAATATGGACAAAAAGAAGCTAAAATAAGACGAACACCATTTATAATATAAAAATTGTGTCAACAAGCACATGCAACAAAACTAAAGTAAGGGATCAAATGTATGTCACCAACACTCCAACGGTATAAAAAAAACAAAACAAAACACATCATCACGGCTAATTCTGTTTTCCATTAATTTGAACTTCATTCCCTTGATCTTTAAATATGATCATTCCTTAAATGTGGTAGAGGAAATAACAGGGTAAGGGACTTAGGGTAAAGGAAAGGGTATAGATTAGGGAAAATAATATTGTATAGCCGCTTTCAAAATAGTAGCGGAATATATATACATTATGTGTGTTATATTAATCTACACAAATAGGTAATTACTCATTTAACAAGTGTCTACAGTCTAGGGGTGTGCATTCGATTTATCGATTCGATTTTGACCCTTATCGATAATTACTTATCGATTATCGATTTGTACATATGCTTATCGTTATCGTTTCAATAAGGTTTCGATTTTTTCGATTTCGATTTCGATAACAAATAATCGATTCGATTTATCGATAAACCGATTCGAATGCACACCCCTACAAAATACCTTCAAAATAGCATATATATGCATATATAAGCATGCCCAAGGTTTTTATTATTTTTCCCATAATTTTAAGGGTTTAAATTGATTTATTTTCTCCCTTTTTATCCATAAAATCCCCAATAATTATTTTCAAAATTATTGTTTTGATAATTCATCTACTGGATTTCTATATTTATGCCAAAATATAGCTAAGGTAATTTTTATGTATTTTTATAATTACATTTAGTATTTTTTTAAAGCTAAATTGCACATAATTGCAATATTAGTCCTTTTAAGATAATTATGTTCTATATGCATAAAATTGGACCCTGTATTTTTAAAATTGTTAATTATGTATTTTAAATCATTTTGGCACCCTAAGTTATTTTTCAGAAATTACCCATTATTTTTTTATAAATTAAACGGGGGAAAATTGGCTATTTAAAAAACAGCCAAATTTGGTAATCAATTATAGCCAAAATTGGACCCCTTTCCAGCCCAATTTCATACCCAAATCACCCGACCCATATCCTATTAACCCTTATCCAAACCCGAAACCCACCTACCCTTTTAAATCTCGACGGTTGATCTCCCAAATCAACGGTCCAAACGCACCCTTTCCTTTTTTAATTTCACCCGACCCCTAACCCTAGTCTCATAATTCAGAGACAGCCGCCCTCAAACTTTCTCATCTCCTCTCTTCTCTCTCAACCTAACCCTAATCGTCTTCAACCGCCGCCTCATTCTCCTGCCTTCTCCGGTGACCAACCCTCAACTCCTAAGCCTTAAATAGGTCTCCCATCGCCTTGCTCATCATCTCTAAGAACTTCAAGGGTCCTTGGCCATGCCAATTTGGACCTAGGGTTTCTGCTTCCGTGTTCGAGGCTTCTCTGGTGTGATCTTGAGCAAAATCACACCATATGTGTTACGTTTTGTGAAGTTTCAACAGGTTCTTTCGATTTTATTTGGATTTCCTTTGTGAAACCCTAACTCTCGTCTGAATCTTTCAAGAGTTGTGCTATTTTTTTATGCTTTAGGCCTGTTCCCTTCTACGATTTGCTCATTCGCGAGCTTCTTCTGAAAGATCCTTTACTTTGAACCGTTTTACTCTTTCTGAAAACTAGGGTTTCTCGGAGTTCTTTTACGCATGTTCTAACTGATTTCTTTATGATTAAACCTTTTCCTTGTTTGTTTTGACCGATTTTGTGCTCTTACTGCTTTTAACTTGACTCTGTTAAAAGCCCTATTTTTTTTAAAGATTTTCTTTACTTTGTTTCTACGAATGTTAGCATGATTTTCCTTACTTTGCTTCTATGAGTGTTAGCATGCTTTCTTTACTTTGTTTCTGTATGTTAGCCTGCTTACTTGAGTCCTGTGATTACCCTGCTTCGAATATGTTTTCCTGAATCCCTAGCCTACTTATGTCGCTTCTGTGTAACTATGCTCACTTTGTTTGTTCATCTCTTGCTTCTTTCTGTGACTATGCTTCGAATATGTATTCTTGCTACGTCTGTGGACCTGCTCTATTTATATGATTGAAAGTGCAGAGTCATGACTCCTTTTTGATTGATTCTGGTTTCCTTAATTGATGGTGATTGAAAATTTTCTTTCAAAACCCTAAAAGCTTTGCCCCGTCTGTTAAGCTGACTGATTTCCTTACCATATTTGCTATGATACTTATTTCTACTAAGTTGTGTCCTTAATCAAGGCTTTATGAATTTGGTCCTGATCGACTACTCTATGCTACTGAATCTCGACTCCTACCTTTCCACTTAATTTGATTAGTTGCTTGCCTTAATTAATTTTCCCTTGTCTTGTCTGCATTGCTACTTTGTTCTTACTGATTGTTTCCTTAGTTTAAAAACTTTCTGAACCTAGCCTTAATCACCTGTTCTATACTGGTACTATTTTGAAATCTTTCCTTATTTGATATACTCCAGCCGTGTACGATTTCTTTCCTTACTTGCCACCTGCTCTTTACCGTTTGCACTGACTCCCTTAATTAAAGGGAAATTCGAACCAATTTTTTATATCGACTTCTGTAATTATTGAAGAATTGATTCTTGCCTTATTTTAACCAGTTTTTCAAACTATTATATAAATGACTCTCTTCTACAGTCTTAAGACACGAACACAGTTTAGAATACACACATACATTCAAACTCTCTCTTCTTTCTTTGTTACTTGTGCTAACTGTTGGCCTAGCCTAGATAGTGGAGTTGCACTTGTTTCTACATTCTGCATTTTTCTTCTTTAACTGGTATGTCTCTAGTTTAAATTTGAAACTCAACTTTATGTGTTCCATGCCTATACATCCATGCTTGTTACTGTACTAGTTATTCAATTTGTTTCTATGTTTGCTGTTATTAAGCATGTCTAAATTCTGCCTTATGTATAATCATCATATCAGAGCTTACTTAGTTATTTGATACTTGTCGAGCATGTTCACTTAGTTCCCTTACCCCTCCCTTAACTGGTATGACCATATAGTTACTTAGTCTTCTAGTGCATTCTATTGGCCCTAATGGTATGTCAAATTTTGTTCAACAAAACTCTTGTCTTCAACATGATCCTGCTGCATTCTTCCCTATGTTTTAAATGTCTGTTATCATGACTGATTTGTTCAATAGACTCATAGCTGTTTTGTATATTTGTTGTGTCAAATGTTTCCCTATTTTATGTGGTTTCAAACCTACATGTTCCCAATCCCTTCACCCCTATTTGTAAGTCTGCTTGTCAAGTAAATCTGGGTATTCTATGGTTAATTAAGTTGTTTGCTGAGTATGCTTTTCTCAAAGAATGATTTCAAAACTGATAACTCCTAGTATATTTAACTGAACCTTTTCATTTCTAAACTGCTTTACTAAGTCTTTCATCAATATGTTAAAGCACTCTCACTCTACTCTTAGACCACTAAGTTCTTTCCCTTTGTGTGAGCCTTGCCTTGGGACCCTTGAGCTCCCTCTGAACTTGGACACATAAAAGCTGGCCTTTCTACACTTCACTTACTCTGTCTTGGCTATGAAATCTGGGTGTGAGCACTGCCCGGGATCCCTTGAGGTCCTTAGGGAACTCGGACACACCCATATATGAGAAAGACTACGGAACAATCTTGGCATTTGAGGTGATTTATTGCATAACTCAAGGAGGAAGTCCTAATCGGGTGCTGAAAACCTGGGCCTGTTTTCAGGCTCTCTATTGTGTAACTTTTATTTCTCTTTTCTACTTATGTAATTCATTTTAGTGATGGTCTGTAATAAATCTGTTGTAAACAAGTATTGGGGCTGACTAGTGAAAAGGGGAGGGTAGTTATACATGCTATCAACATCAATGGGTAGAAACCATGTCTTAGGTTTACATTTCCTATGTGTGCATTAGAATCCATGTGTAAGATCAACCCATTCAAAGCATGTCATGCATTAGATACCATGTTCTTAGGTTTACTGTTTCAGCATCTCATTTGGCATCACTTTACCACTTAGAAATCCTGTTTTAGGCTAAATAACAGCATTAACATAAACTGTTGCTCCTGCACGTCTTGAAATCATGCTGTAACTCTTTGGGGCATTTAGAAATCATGTTTTAGGAATTCTGCAATCATTCTGCATTTTCATATGTGCACGTTAGATACCCTGTTTTAGGATCTCGTTTACACTCGCTCAGTCACACCTAGTTAAACTACTGATGCATGAAAAAGGACATAAAACAGTCTCATGTTTGACTATCTTGTTTAAGTAAAACTGGTCATAATACCTGCATGTCTTTGCAACATTTAGAATAACATGCTTTAGGTAATAACTTCCAAACTGTTTTTTAATAATTCTGGTAACTGCTGCATATGATTTTTACGCTTAGGCAAGTCTTAGGTAATCAACTTTAAAATAAAACGAGAACTGTCTTTGTGATTAATGTTTAACTGTCAGCATGTTAAAATCAGTAGGCAAGCTTAATTAGGACTTCTTCTCTGAGTCATATAATAAATCTGACTCTGCTGTTATCACTTAGATACCATGTTTAAGATCTAAATTTAGACCTTAATTGTGTATGAGGCATGCTGTTTATGTGTACTGTCTGTGGAGGTATATCTGAGCCTTTCATTTGTCTTCCATGATCCCCTTTATTGAAGTCCTACTTGTTTATTATATGCCACCTTAGTATTTTGCCTTTAAACTTGAGGGTCTTCCTAGAACCCCCTTCTTATAGGATAAGAGTCCTAAATTCCTCCGGGACTGATAGGAATGGACGGGTAACAGCATGCAATAGGGGTCGAGACCAACCCTCGCTTTAGTTACCTTCACGGGGCGGGAAAGGGTAGATATGGATATGATGACCGGTGCGTTAATACCACGTGTAGCCCCTCTTAGAGGAGTGTCATACCGGGTATTGCATTGATGTGATCCATATTACAAACAAACCTAGGATACCCCTTTACATTCCCAAGTATGCTTAGATTGTAATTATTTTCAAAATCTTGCTTTGTCATTAATTGCTTTTCAAACACATGTGTATTTAAACTTAAATCCCCTACTATTTGATCTATACTTGTTTATTTGCTAATTGTACAAATTCATGAAAACTGTTTGGCTGGGAACCACACTAGTGGATCCTGAGGGGTCCCCCACACCTTCGCCTTAGGATAATTTCAAGCCCTTACCCTGTCTCTAGTTACCAAACGTAGTTATAAATGAACCCTATAGGTGCCCTAACGCACCTTAAATTGTTAGGTGGCGACTCTTCAAAAATGCAAACCCCTTTCCCAAAAGGAAAGAGTTGTGCCAACCAAAATGTCATAAACTTGATTTTGCGAGAAAAAGGGGGCGCGACAGCATGGCGACTCTGCTGGGGATATCTAGGCTTTTACCATTTCATATCGTTTTTTTGAATTTGTACCCCTCCCCTTATGTGCAATTATTTGTTTAATTCCTTTAAGCGTCTAATTTCTTCTTCAAAAGCAAAACTGACATATCTTTCTTGTTTCCTTCCTTTATAACTGCTTTAAATTATAAAACTGCTGTATCTATCGCTTTCTTAACGTGCAAATACATGTCAACATGCTTTTAATTGTTGCATAATCATGTTCAAAATCATACTCCACTCGTGCCAAACAAATACTATAGCAACGCTTGATGAGTGGTTGCGCCCTTCCTATATCATTACCCCCTAAATTCGGAAAAGCTTATTTGCGGTAAAACTTGTCGATCAGCGGTGCAGTCAACAATTCCGTGCCTACCCCCTCGAGTTGTCCGCTCAAGAGTACTGTCGTGCCCCCTTTTTCTCGCGAAATCGGTTTTATGATATTTGGTTGGGACAACTCTTTCCTTTTGGGAAAGGGGTTTTGCAATTTTGAAGAGTCGCCACCTAACGATTTTAAGGTGCGTTACAACATCTATGGGGTTCAACTACAACTATGTTTGGTAACCAGAGATAAGGTAAGGGCTTGAATTTATCCTAAGTGGAAGGTGTTAGGCACCCCTCAGGATCCACTAGTGTGGTTCCCGGCCAGATAGTTTTTTGTGACTTTGTGCAATTAGCAAGTAAACAAACAAGGCTGAAGTAATAGGGGATTTTGAATATAAATACACAAGTGTTTGAAAAACAATAAAGCAAGGTTTTGAAAAGAGTTTTAATCTAAACATGCTTGTGAATGTAAAAGGAGTCCTAGGTTTGTTTGTAATATGGATCACATCAATGCAATACCCGGTATGGCACTCCTCAGAAGAGGGGATACACGTGGTATTAGCGCACCGGTTATCATATCCATATCTACCTTTCCCACCCCGTGAAGGTATTAAAGCGATGATTGGTCTCGACCTCTATAGCATGCTGTTACCCGTCCCATTCCTATCAGTCCCGGAGGGATTTAGGACTACTATTCCTATAAGAGGGAGGTTTTAGGCTAACTATTAGGTTTAAAGGTAAAAAGGCTAAGGCGACATACAAAAACACATAGGACTGCATTAAAAGGGGAGACATGTAAACAATTAGGAGGCTCATGTATAACGCTACAAATAATGCATATAAACAGCACGACTTAATCACAGTTAAGGTCTGAATTTTAAAATCCTAAAGCAGGGTGTTTGAGTCAGAACCAGATTCATTATATAACTCAGAAAAAAAGTCCGAATCAGGCCTGTCTGCTGGTTGTAGTAGTTGATAATTAACCAAAGTAGTCCCAGTTTTATTTATGTAATTACCTAGGCTTGCCTAGGCGTGAGCAGGATTCAGTAGTTATTCAAGATTATTAAGGCAGTTGGAGATTATTATTATTACCTAAACATGTTGTTCTAGGTGTTTAGCACATAGAATTGTTGCTAGTTAATTGCAAAGACTAAGTAAAATTATTGTATTCCTTTTATGCGTTCATAATTAGCCTAAGTGTGCTTAAGCAAATATAAATGAAATCCTAAAGACATGATATCTAACGTACAGAGATGCAGAAGAATGTATATGCAGAATCCTAAACAGGATTTCTATATGCACGAATACTACAACATTTAGAACATGATTATAAGAATATGCAGAGATGACGTGCTTGTTAGTGTTATTTTAGCCTAAAACAGGATCTCTAAGTGTGCATGGCTGTAGGAACATGATTGTAGAAACACTGGTTATTAACACATTTAACGCAGGATTTGCTAAGTGGTATGATAGTGAAATGGACATGCTGAAAACAGTAAGTGTGAATCCTAAGGAACATGATCACTAATGCATGAAATGAGTCCTAAGCATGGATTCTATTATGCAATTAGGAATGTAAACCTAATAACATGCTATCTACCCCTTTTGATAGCATGCATATTTCCCATCCCTTTCACTAGCCAACCCCATAATGTTTATAAAATATTCAAACCGTGTGATTGAATTACATAAGCAGAAATGAAAGAAAAACGAGAAGCTACAAGCACAGGAAGCCTAAACTTGACTTCCTGTCTGAGTTATGTAATTAATCACTTTCAATGCCAATAGTACTCCAATGCCTTTCTCATATCTGGGTGTGTCAGAGTTCCCTAAGGACCTCAAAGGATCCCGGGCAGTGCTCACACCCAGATTTGCATAACCAACAGAATGAGTGCAGTGGAAGGGCCAGCTCTTATGTGTCCAAGTTCAGAGGGAGCTCAAGGGTCCCAAGGCAAGGCTCACACAAAAGGGGCAAAACCTAGATTCTAAGAGTAGGTGAGAGTGCTGGACATAGTCTGAAAAGAGTTTGCTTTAAAACTGGGTTGAAAGTAATTAGTAACAGAGGTGAATGAAAGCAGTTGTGGTAGTAAACAAAACTCAAACTCCCAAGATGGGATCACACACATAATCAGTAGTTATACAAAGGGGTCAAGGGGCTTGGGACACACATACATTTGACTGTAAACACATAACCCCATTAAGGGTCTTAGGACTAGTTGGACATGCACAGAAATGGCTGATACTGGCATGATCACAGGCTAGTCAAAAAGAACATAAGCACATTGAGGGGATAGGGACTTGGGATGGCAAGTGCATAATAAGTGACTGACAGAGCATGCCTTGAAACACACATAGGGTAGTGCATTAATCTAAAGGGGAAGGGGAGACATTATAGCATGCTAGTAATGCACCTTAATAGAACCCCAAGCAGGAGTAGACCAAAATGAAAGAAGCTGAAACAAATAAGGCAGCATGTTGTTGTTGGAGCTTTAAAATTAAACTAGGACATACCAGTCAAAGAAGCAAAGTGCAGAAAGGAAAAGTAAGCAGGATTCCACAGTCTAGCCTTGGCTTTCAGCCTGCTAGACAAAGTAGTAGCACATGTAGTAATAGAGAAAGAAAGAGTTTTGAGTGTGTAAGTGTGTGTTCTGAACTCAATTGTTCCTGTTTTTCTAATGAAAACATTGGGGGTATTTATAGCTTTAAAAACGAGTCGAGAATAAGGTAACAAGTAAGGTTTTATCACAGACATGGAAATAATCACAATCATAATCAATCAACACAAGTACTTCCCTTTAATCAAGGGATTACTGCTCAAACGGATACTAATAGGGTTAATTGAGAAAAGAAATCAGTTTGAGACAGATTGATTCTTGCCATATAAGGGGTTGTAAAAGTATAAGGTAAATAATTGAGTCTAAGTACAAAATATACTTAATTTTGGGAAAGGATTCAAGGTAAAACATCACAATAATTAAAGGAAGGGAATCAATCAATTTAAACAAATGAGTAAAATTTAGGGTTTATAAGAAAACCTTGCAATTAAACCGCCACTTAAGGAAATAAAGATCAATCAAGAAGTGGTCACGATTCTGCACTTCAACATATAAATAGCAAGGAATGAACATGCGTATTAAACATGCAGGGTCAAACATATTGACAAAAGAAGCAACACAAACATATAGTAGTAGCAGGAGTAGGCTATGATTCAGTAGTAAAAGAAACCTACTCGGAGCAAAGTAGTCAACAAAGTCAAGTGGTCACATAGAATTAGAAGTGAAGAAACCATAGTAACAGGTAAAGGAGATCAACACACAGAAACAAGAAAAGTCTTTAAACTCATAGCAATAAGTGAAGAAAACATTTATAAGGAATTAGAGTTTTGACAGAGCTGAGTTGAAAAGGTAGGAACTCAGGATCGGATAAGTCAAACAAGAAAAAAAAGATTCAAACACAAAGAACTTAATTGAACCAAACATGTGTATAAAATAAACAAAGAGAGAGTTTCAGAAATGCAGATAGAACCAAAACACTTAGGATTTTTAACACGATGAACCAGGTAGCAGAAAACATGGACAAACTGTTTAAACATAGTAAAATCATAAAACACACTGAAAATCGGAGAAAAGTTTAGGAAACCTTAATTTGAAAATGAAGAGTTATTTTGAAAGAAAATCGAAGAACCTTTGAGAAAACACTAAGAAGTTCATAACATGCATAGATCTAAGACAGATCTGAAAGAAAAACCGGAAAGCTCTTAAAGCTAGGGTTTCAGAGAACCCAGAAAAGTGAGAAAGACTTCGAAAGGTTACCGATCTAGCCGAAAAAGCCATGGATCCGACTTGAACGGTCATGGGTGGCTGGAAAAGACCAGAGATAGAGGTTGAGCATGGACTGGACCAGATCTCTTCGAGATCTGTCCATGGAATCACGAAAATAGGTAACCAGTAGACATAAGAGACGAGTACACGCCTCAAACAGCCATGGGAGTCCATGGATTAGGTGGGGATTGAAGGGAATTAGGGTAGATTTGGGTGGCGGCGGCTAGGGTTTAGGTGATGTTTCAGAGAGATTTTGAGAGGAAGGGATTCAAGGGCGGCGGGTGGTGCGAAATGATTTAGGGTAAGGGGTTGTTTAGGGGTTAAAAATGGTAAGGGGCATTGGTGGCCGTTGATCTGAATGATCAACGGCCTAGATTAAAAGAGGTAGGTGGGGATCCGGGTTTGGGTAGGGTTTAATTGTGTAAGGGTCGGGTTTAATTTATAATTGGGCTGGGGAATTGGGGTTCAATTTAGGCCAAAATTGAAATACAAATGGGCTGTTATTTAAATAGCCAATTTTCCCCTTTTTAAATTATAAGAAATAGTAAATGGCTTCTGAAGATTAATTTTAAAAAGCTAAAATGATTTATAACATATAATTACCAATTTAAAAATACGGGACCCCATTTTATAAATATGAAACCTAATAAAACCTTGAAAGGGCGAGTATTGCAATTATACGCATTAAGTTTTGTTAAAGTAACTAATAAAATTAAGTTAAAATAAATGTAAAATTAAACCTTACTTACACTATTTAGTTCGATAAATAATAAANTCCATCCCTTGCTATTTATATGTTGAAAAGCAGAGTCATGATTCTTTCTTGATTGATCTTGATTTCCTCAATGTTACGACTGATTGGAAAGGGTTCCCTTATAAACCCTAATTTTACTCGCTTTTGTCTAAATTGATTGATTCCCTTCCTTTCATTATTGTGATATTTTTACCTTGAATCCTTTCTCCAAAATTAAGTATATTTTGTACTTAGACTCAAATATTTACCTTCATACTTTTATTGCCCCTTATATGGCAAGAATCAATTTGTCTCAAACTGATTTCTTTCCTTAATTAGACCTGTTAGTATCCGTTTGAGCAGTAATCCCTTGATTAAAGGGAAGTACTTGTGTTAATAGATTATGATTGTGGTTATTTCCATGTCTGAGTTGAAACTTTACTTGTTTCCTTATTCTTCACTCGTTTTCAAAACTATAAATACCCTAACCTCTCTTCTTTCACACGACGAACAATTGAGTTCAGAACACACACTTACACACTCAAAACTCTTTCCTTCTCTATTATTACTTGTGCTACTGCTTTGTCTAGCCGGCTGAAAGCCAAAGCTAGACTGTGGAATCCTGCTTATTGTACCTTTTTGCACCTTGCTTTCTCTACTGGTATGTCCTAGTTAATTTTTCAAGCCTCAACAACAATATGCTTCTTTAATTGTTTCAGTTTCCCTCATTCTTGTTCACTTCTGTTTGTGGTTCTGCACTCTGTATTGCATAAGGCTACCGTTCTGCCTTCCAACTTGCATAAGGCTACTATTCTGCCTTCCGAGGTTAAGCTCTACCTCTATCTGCATCTGCATTGCATAAGGCTACCATTTTGCCTTCCAACTTGCATAAGGCTACTATTTTGCCTTCCGAGACTAAACCTTGGCTCCATCCACATTGCACGGCTGAAAGATCGCCACATTGCACGGCTGAATGATCGCCACATCGTACGGCTGAAAGATCACCACATACTACATTGCACAGCTGAAAGATCGCCACATTGCACGGCTGAAAGATCGCCACGTCGCACGGCTGAAAGATCGCCACATTGCACGGCTGAAAGATCGCCACATCGCACGGCTGAAAGATCGCTACATACTATATTGCACGGCTGGGAGATCGCCACATGCTACTGCATCCTTCATGGGCTGAAATATCGCCAACTCATCCAAAGGCGTCATCGTTCGGAGGCACCATCTTCATAGCCCGAGAACACCATGTCATGGCCCGAGGATTTTTAGACCAAATTGAGGAGCTAAAACGAGAATACTACCAATCACTAGACCATCTTTTTCTTGAGGATGCAAATATTGAAAAGAGTGCTCTAGAGTCATATGAGGGAGTAGATAACATTACTTTGGGAGACTTGAGTGTGTGTAAATATGGGGATGCAAATAGTAGTAAAATTCATGAGTTAGGGCGCATTAGACCTCATTCCAATCATTTTTCCACATTGTATTTAGATAGTAAGATAGTAATAGAGCCATCTAAGCCAATGAAGGGGTCAAAGAGTGAGGATGAGAGCACCTATATTCTTGAATTTGTTGTGCCAAAAAGCAAAAATTACATTCCTCATCTAAAGGCCGAGAGGTGCAGAGTGAAAATTTTATTACTTGGCCTGGTTATCTTTATAGCCCCACCAAAGGTGCATAGCTACAGAATGGATGTCATGTTAGGGGTACAATTCATAAGTTCAAGGTGGAGACAAAAATTGGTTCAAGTCGTGCCGCGACTTTAAATTAGGAGCTTGTTGGGAGGCAACCCAGCTTTACTGCTTTCTTTTATTTTTATTTTACTCTAAAAAACGTTCTCTCATGTATATATACCAAGTAGGGTTGGGCCCAAACAATTATACCTTCTCCAATGTGAAAAAGGACACTTTTCCCGGGTGACTAGCGCGAGCTCGCGCGTCCTTCGCGCGTCTCTTCGCGAACTATTCTGCCTCAGCCTTTAATGCGCGCGACTTCGCACGTTCTTCGCGCGTTTTTCACCCTGTTCCATATCGAATTTGGAAAAACGTAAAACGTGAAAGTTGTATCCCCTTTAGTTAGCTTTCCAACCATATATTGTGGGGCCAAATTAGAGTTCTGAGCAAAAAGTTATATCTATTTTACTAGATAGTGTGCAATCTGCATACTGAAGTCTTCTTTTTATTTTTGATTTTTTTTCTTATTGTATTTTTTTGTAGTATTTTTTTTTGTATTTTGTAGGAGTAAGATCATGGAGTCAAAGCCAATAGGCGAGTACAAAAGCGAGCATGTGTTTGAAACTGAGTGTGAGGTACCCGCACAAGGGATCATATGTGGGAGAAGTCTGAGTATCCTGTGAGCTGCTAATGTTTCGGCCTTTGGCCTACCAGGGAGTCTCTTTTACCCTCTTGTTATTTTCAGTGTGCATTGAGGACATTGCACAATTTTAAGTGTGGGGTGAGGAGATTGTCTGGGTGATTTTCTGTGCTATGTTAGCTTAGTTATAGTACTCGTTCTTAGTGTAGTAATTTTTGTTTACAAAAAAAAAAAATTGAAAAATTTAGACTTTTCCCGACGATGGATTTTGTGGACAGCTTTCTTGAGGGATTAAAGTCTAAACAAAAAACACAAAAATATGTCTTTTAGCTTTCTTTAGGTAGTAATAATCCCCCGTGGTTTTTCTTTGTGCCTCGGTTCTTTTCCATGGGATGTAGTTTGAACCGGGTAGTAGTATTTTTTTTATTTAGTTTTTAGAGTAGATTAGAATTTAGGGAATAAATGGAGGAAGAATGATGAACCTAGGCGCCCTTGACTTGTTTGATAGTAGCATATTTAGGCTTTGGCATGTGTAATATCTTCCCTATGATTTGAAATTAGTGATGATGTCTTGCTTAGTTGTATAACATGTCTTGTGACGCCTACGTCTCATTTATTTGACTAATGTTCACTTTGTGCTTAATGCTTAATATCTCGTGACTCCGTGAATACTTGCATTATTTGAGAGTCGGAATGGGATCGTCCTTAGTGAGTCATGTGCCATGTGTGGTGAGGTTTTTGTGTAGTCCATGTATTGTACTTGTGTCTAGAACTTGCCCGGTTTGTGAGTCGAAGCAAAATTTTAGGTGATGCTCGGTTTGAAAAATGATTTTAGGCTTTCTTTGATCTTTTTGAGCTTAATTGCTTACCACAAATAAAATTTATCCCTAGTCAACCCTTTTGAGCCTATAGACTTTTATTTGGCACCCACATTACAAGCCTATACCCTTTTTATTCTTAACTGACATTATTTTTATCCCTTTTCCTCTTAAAGCACCTTAATTGTGAGATGAGCGCTAAAAGAAGTAAGAAGGGACTAGCGTGGGGTGGCTTTTGAGTGGAACCAATAAAAGGATGAAAGGTGCACTTGTTTTGTAAACTAATACACCACTAGCGGAAATTGAGTGAAAAGAAGAATAAACTGGAAAAAAAAAAGAAAAAAAAAGAGAGATGAATACATTGTTGTCTTGTTCCTGCAAGTGGGTATAAATTAATAGAGTGCTTAAAGAAGAAGGGAGTATTTGTGGGGTGATATTGTTTGTGAAAGTGAAGTGGATTGAAGAATTTGCGCTTAAAATTGATTATGTGGTGTGTTAAAGTGCTTAGGAGGGTGAACCACTATTCCTAAATATATCCTACCCGTCCCTTAGCCCACATTACAACCATGAAAAAGTCCTAATTGATTTTAGATCGAGTGAGCCTACATTAGTAGAGATTTACAATAAGGGCAAGCCTATGGTACCAAGTGCATGCATGTGACTTCTTTTGTGAGAGTGAGAGAGTTCTTTGATATATATATATGAGTCTTTAAACTATATTTGATCATGAGATTTGATTGTGTGGGTTCAACGTATTCTCTTGTTCTTGTTGTGAGGGCACATGGCTTCATGAGGGATAGGTAACATTATTAGACTTTTCTACGACGTTGGGTATTCAAGCCATGAGTACATTGTGACATTGAGTCGATTTTTTAGGCTAGGATTGTGGTGAGCGTGTTGTCTTTATTGTAAATAATATTTAAGAATAGCATAAGTAAAGGGAAGTGTATGATGATTGCATATGCTAGAGTTTAATTGTTGCTATCAACCATGGTCATTGGTGTAGTGTGCTCCAAATGTGTTAAGATGTTAAGTGCTCATAGATAGAGTAAATTAGAGTGTAATAATCGACTATAATTACGTATTTTAGTCGATTATTACACTCTAATTTACTACACTTTATTTGAGTTTGCGCTTTAATCGCTAGTGTCTTGCACTAATGGTGTGTTTTATGCCTTGTAGAAGTGATTCCGAGCTATATAGATGTTATGGAATGAATTCAAGTGATTTGGAGCTTTAAAAGTTTGAGTAAAAGATTAAGAAATTAAGCGGGGATCGTGTTTGTGGGTCAACGGATGATAGTTAGAGCAAACGAAGACTTCAGTAGGCAGATTATACACTGTATAGTAAAATAGATATAACTTTTCGCTCAGAACTCCAATTTGGCTCCACAATATATGGTTGGAAAGCTAACTAAAAGGGATACAACTTTCATGTTTTACGTTTTTCCAAATTCGAAACAGAACAGGGTGTAAAACGCGCAAAGAACGCGCGAAGTCGCGCGCGTTAAAGGCTGAGGCAGAATAGTGCGCGAAGAGACGCGCGAG